>NC_089752.1:15500500-15525500 GCF_040412425.1 Macrobrachium rosenbergii | reverse complement strand
ACGACCTACCTTTTGATAACTATATGTTTAGTGAAATACAAGGTGCTTCTAACATACTATTATTCAGCACGCGCTCAATAATAAAAATACAAAAACCCTTAGGGCGTCTAGTGAATTTTAAAACAACTAAATTTTAAAATGTTACTTAACTTATTCTGAATTTTAATATACCTTTTTAGTGAGTATATATGAAAACATGAGTATAAATGTATTTATTGTGTGAGCGTGTTCCAGTATGAGAGCGTATGCCTTTTTGCAGTTTTTTAATTTCAATTTCATTAATTCATCACCAAACCGAATTACCTATTTGGTCCTAGTGCTAGGCCACTGGCCTAGACCTGGCATTTCACCAAAATCCTCCAGGCCAGCCCTATGAGAGCTGATAGTCAGCTCAGTGGTCTGGTTAAAATGTTTCAATAATAATAATAACTTGCGCTCATTTGCTCACTCTCTCCGTTGGCTCTGCATCATGGTCCATTGTATCTCAGACCCGAATCCTCCAAGTCAGTTTATTTTGCCTATTTTCTGTTCATGCATTAAGTGGACCCCGTCCGTGGTGCCTGCACAGAGTCCGCAGGTCCACACCAGGCCACCTAATCCCTTTCACTCCACACCTTGCTACACTTGCGGGGCGCAGTAAGTCAGGTGCCCGTAGTGGCATATGACCATCTTTGATCTAAAAGAAGTGAACCGTCAGTATTCAGTGCATGCAGATTTCATACTTCCATTTGCAGTATTTGATAACTTGTTGTATAGCTATGAAGTCATTTCAAGGATCATCTACATTCGATATTAATTATGTGAGATACGAAGTTATATTATTAATAAATTTCTGGTTCTGAACGTGTGGACCGCGTGCATGAAGATTTACATGAGTGGTTTTTAACGAAGGTTTTTACGGTTGCCCTTTAATAATTTTCAGCAGTGCTGACTTGCTTTGATGGTCAGTGCTGTTTGACGCCAGTGTTTATTGGAAATAAATCAGTCTTTCAATTTTCCTGTAAAAAGTGAGTTGACGGAATGACCAGAGTAAATAGTACAGAATGCAGTAGGAATAATTTGTTTCAAGGGAAATGTAAGCATTAATATAATATTCACGCTTGCGCTGTCTTTATGACTGACATATTAATTTTGCACCTCTAACTTGTGTGACCTTTACGTGTGGGAGCCTTAGAATGAAGTGATAGGAAGCAAGTTTGGACGAGATGAATACATTAAACATTTTTTTGCTGTTAGGATATTATTGCATGTATACACAAATTACCGCCGCCCCCTTCCCACCCCACCTTACTACGTTTACATATTTTCCTGCAAATAAGAATTTGTCTCTTGAACGCATTAATAGTTATTCCCTTTATATTACTAAAAATTTTTAATATTAAAGATTTAACCATTGAAGGAGAACAGTTGGTAGCCACATTAACAATTATTCTTTCATGGGACGTCGTCTTCTAGTAGAGAATATTAATGTAAGATGTTTGAATTTTTAATCTCTCTGATTACTTAATAACTGCAGTGCACCACTCGGGAAAACCTCGAGCTTCAAGAGTTGTAAATAAAATGACCAGATATTCATTCAGCCTACTCTTAGTCTTTGACCATTATAAGCCTACTTATATTCACATGCTTAACCTAAATTTATAATATATTCTACAGCGAGTTTTTAAAAGAGTGTCTATAGTAATACTACACTTTCACCAGCAAGCGCTTTCTCTTTAACAGGGCTCAACTCCAGAATCAGGACAAATCCCCTGTGCCCTAATGGTTTACATAATCAGCTGCTTCGTGTGTGTGTGTGTGTGTGTGTGTGTGTGTACGCGGAGGCTTATCAGCAGCAGTTTATGTACCCATTTTTTTTTTTACATCTCTTTAAATAGTTCCCATTGCTATTTCTTCCTTCGCATTTTTGTCGTCATTTGTTCCGTCTTTCTTCTCTCGCGGGACCTGTCTCGTCCCTTTGTTGTTTTTTCCGTCTGTCATGAATTTCGATTTTAATCTTGGAAATGAGGCTGACTCCATGTCTTTGAATTGGAGAAGAGAGACACTGCGGAGGCGATTCAAAGGATTTTTTGTTTTCACGACGAATATCATATGTTTATTATTCATTAGACGCACATTCAGTTTTAGGAAGATTTGTTAATGTATTCCTATCTGAAAATGTCCATATTAAGAAGACCAGTGGTTTCTTTCAGTAAATTTACAATGGAGTTTTTATTAATAGGATAAATGTCCTCAGAATAAATTTAAGGCATATAAATATTAAGTATAAAACACGTTCTCTTAATATTTTTTGCCCTAATGAATCTGAGCCCCATGACACGTGGAAGATCATTGCGATAGACAGTGGAGATGACAGGTCTCATGGTAATGGGCTGAATGAGGCCTGAGAACTATCGAAATGAATGACTGGTAAATCGAGCGGTAGTGCTTTTTGGAAGAGGAATTTCATTGATAATATTTCTGACGTTTTTATGCCTGCAATAATGATGTGTGTTGGCATCATATCTTGATTCCTCCATTTTTAAAAGTACCATGCTTTCGGAGATAAGAATGTAATTTTTTTCTTATTTTGTGGTATGTATTTTCTGTCTATACATTCACGCACACATTCGTTTTCTGCCTGATTAAATGAAATTTGAATTGGCACTTTAGAGAAGTGCATACATTCAGGAAGTCTGAGTGGATCCATACCAGTAGGATTAAGGGAAAACTGATTATGCGATGATATTGTCCAAGTTTTTGTTTCAGCGTAGTTTACTTGGTTTGGCTTTGTCGTAGAAATATGAGCTTATCTCTCTCTCTCTCTCTCTCTCTCTCTCTCTCTTCTCTCTATATATATATATATATATATATATATATATATATATATATATATATATATTTATACAGTATATATGTGTATATATATACATATATACTGTATGTATATATACAGTATATATACATATATACATTTATATGTGTAAACATATTTATATGTGTATATACATATAATATATATATATATATATATATATATATATGTATATATATATATAGATTCATATATATATATATATATAGGCCATAGTTGGTGTTAGTCCTTATTTTCCACGTATTTTCCTTTTAGGTATTTAAATTCGTCTGGCTTTTCACCGGTATAAGAATCACTCCATTAAACTCTATTTTCTGAATAAGGAAGCATGCTTTTAACGGCTTGCCATCTGATTAATTGAAGTTGATTCCATACTTTTATCAAATTACCGTGCTTCATAGCAACCTTCGCGCCATCATTATTCAGCTTTACAAAAGGCATTTGCACAATTTTTCGTGAGAGGTGTTAGTACGGCATTACCGAATGCCTGAATATCAGTTTTAAATGTCAGAGTAGGACTTACAACGTTCACACATACAGATTGCTTGTATAGCTTCCACTCCTTTCTTTAATCCTTGTGTTGCTATGGCTGAGTTGAAGGAAAAACCAGTTACATGAATGATCATTGAAGATATTTCTTGATCCTGACCTAATGTTCTTGGTTTGAGTTGCACTTGCTTGCTTCAGTCTCAGGTAATTTTGACAGACCTGTATTTAAATTCTCAGGCAAAAGTGTAATAAGTTTCATGAAGATGTTCCTGAAATTCCAGAAAAATTATGAAAATGTCTTCAAGTAGATTTTATGTGCCTTTCAGGAATGTAAAACAGACGCTAAAGCTTATCAGGGCGTTAGCCATTTATTATTGCGTAGATATACGCATCGAGCTTGTATTTATATGGAACAAGCCGAGAGACCACGAGAGTTTTTAAGAAATTCCACAAAACAGAGAAAAAGAAGTAAAACTCAAAATAAATAAATATTAATAAATAACAATGATTGCAGAGGAGTCTGTTATTATACTTCAGTGAATGATAGAGTATTAAAATACAGCTAATAAGAAAGCAGTGTAATGGAAGTAATATGAACGTACAGTCAAGTAATAATGCCAATTTAATTACTTACATATTTTTTATCTGGTTTTATTGAATAGTAGTCGTATTGTACTATTGTGTTTTCTTCTGCTCGCTTCACCTCATCCTCTCTTCTTCACAATAACAACCAGAGATTTAATGATGCCACATAGACAGTTACGGTTTGTAGTTGTGCACGAGGGTTATGAAAGATGGAGCCACCCTGGCCGTGAGTTTAATAGACGGGGTTCGAAAATTTGTCTGGAGTTCTTGCTTTACGGTTGCAGATAAAGAGAGAAGATTTAATGAGGCCATGGAAAGAGAAGGGGCGGGGAGTTGGGATTATATCTACCCCCCTCTCCCCCCTCCTTTTCGTGGGTCTGAGATGCGGGCGAGTAACGCAACCATTGACGGTGGCCTGGTTTTCTCGTCTTCCGTAATTTTTAGCTCTTTTGGTTTTTCTTTACTTTTTCATATCCTTATCTCGCGCTGTAATCATTAGAAGAGCTTGTCTTAGAGCCGTTAATAGGGTACGCTTTTGCAGGGGTGATTATCAAATAAGGGCGTCAGTTATCAACATTCGTCGTTAGGAAATGGCTTAGTAAAGTGATATATGGGTGTAATTACTCTTGTTAGAAAGTATAAAATGCCATAACTTTCATCAGTAAAAGATGATATTGTTTAGTCAAACTTTTTATATTAAGGTTCTCTCTCTCTCTCTCTCTCTCTCTCTCTCTCTCTGCTGGGGAATTTCTTCGTGGATATTACGAACAAGATAGAAGCGATAGGATTCCGTTGTGAAGATTGAAGAAAATTGAATGTCTGTTCGTGAAATTTTTACAAGTAAATTTTTTCTAGTGGAAAAGGTAAAATTCGAATACGAAAAAAATTTAATTGTTCTTTTTTGTAGAGCAGAAAATAATGAAAAATGTACGTCTTACATTTTTATCCACTAGCTCATCTCCCCATGTGGATATCTCCCATTCTGTAAACAGAACTCTTCAAAGTGGGTCTGATTTCTGTTTAAAGAAAGAAATTTTAATTCTTTCTTGAGCTTGTGTGGATTCCCCTTTGATGCTGAAAAAACAATGTTAGCCTACATTTTACTTTTTATCCTTAGTTTTTTTATGGTTATTCTTTCGTCATATCCTTTTTTGAGGGACATATTCTCTTCAGTTTACATTTGTTGAGTCCGTATTATTCTTTAAAGTTTAGAATAATGTTCACTGCAGTCATTGTTTGATGGTCGAGCCATCATTTTATTGTTAATCCTTGATTCCCTTTATATATGTTAGAACATCCGTAGGTATACAGCACGCTTTATACTTATCTTTTCAACATGAAGTAGTTTTCCCTCCACGGAGGGGGTTAATGCTGTTGTTGTACCTCACGCGGTGTACTGTTGGCATTACTTAAGGTTTTTGCAACTTCCCTTCGGCCCCTAGCTTCAACCCCTTTTATTTCTTTTACTGTGCCTCCTTTCATATTCTCTTTCTTACGTCTTATTTTTCACCCTCTCCTAACAATTGTTTCGTAGTGCAACTGCGGGTTTTCGTCTATTTTTGGCCCAAGCCTTTTGCTCTTAATTTCCCTGCCAGCTCAGAATGATCACATAGGTCCCAGCGCTTGGCCGTTAACCTAAATTCTAGATTCCATTCCATTCTTAACAGGGTGGATCCCGAAAAAAAAACTCTACAGTAGTTACTGCCACATTTATACTACTGAATCATGGATGTGAAGAAATCCTCTTCAAGCTTAAGCTCTTTATACACCTTCAGAGGCTCAGATTGCGTTGAATAGAGGCCTCATGTATCATTTTTTCTTCAAATAATCGGCACTGTTATTGCTTTTACGATTATCAAAGAAACCTGCAACAAACAAAATACTTACAGTATAAATGTATTGGTGTCATATCTATTCTATTCTGGAATTAAGCAAATGAACCGAAATTCAAATTAAGCAAATGAACCGAAATTCAAATGAACTCTTAGACACGTTCTTTTCCATTGGTACCTCGTGTTTTTATTAAGTATATTTTTCTGTTGTAATGGCAGCCACTGCTATGCCAGTGTTGGTTGATTTTTTTTTCGTTGGCTTCTGGTTCAGTATTTCTTTTCGCCTCTTTCAATAGCTTATTCTGTTGTCCCTCCGAAGGAAGGTAACTCATATAGTGTGTCTTACGCGGACCACCGTGTAGAATGAAAGGTCCTTTGCAGCATCCGTAAGTTCCTAAGGTTGTTTTTTGTCTCTAGCCTTTCATTCGTTTCCTTTCGTTTTTTCCTACCTCCTGTACTTCTTTCTTACAACTTTATCCAGCTGCAGTTTTCACCCCTCATCTAAGAACAGTGGGGTCGATTAGCATAGTCACTGGGACGCCAGGATCTGTATAATCTGTCACAGGGCAAATCCATCGACCATCTACAATCTTAAAGTGACTCGGTGGTCTTGTTAAACTGCTGCATAATGATTATACGTTATTGGCTTTTCCGGTCACATTGTGACCCATTTCATCAAACCTAGTCCAAAGGTCTTATAAGTGAATTGTATAGGCTTTCATAAGGAAGCTTATGTTCCAGCGGTGGCTGGCGTTCATAAGTGGTCACTCATCTAACCGCTGATCAAGTTATGTATGGTGCGTGAGGTTAGTCTTCATTTCATTGCTAATTATAGAGTTTGAAACGAAACTTTTTTTTTTATTTAAGGAAGAAGTTCATTACTCTTGGTATGTTTGATATTTTTATTATCAATGTGTTTATTTACGAGCATTCCCTTCATGATTTTGATATGGAGAACACGATGCTGCCAACGTAGGTGTGAATACCGGTTAAACAACAAAAGTGACACAAAGCAAAACGAAAATATATATTAATTAATATATAAATACTGCATAATGTGTGTAGTCATGCCCGCGCACAAGTTGTTCGTGCGTTCATACGTATTCCACCAAAGATTTGCTAAAGCGCGCATGGTATTTTTTCAAATCTTTGTTGAATTCATGGAATCGCGGTGCTGGATCGATGCAACCAAGCGAAAGAGTCAACGAAGCGATGGCTGTTTTTGATTCCATTCTCGTTGACTAGTTCACTCACGAATATGACTCGAGGGGTTCAAAGATAACAAAGGCTACTCTCTCTCTCTCTCTCTCTTGAATGAGGGATGATTGTCGTAGACGTATTTTCTTTATGTTTAGCAAAGCACGCTTTGAGCCTCTCTCTCTCTCTTCTCTCTCTCTCTCTCTCTCTCTCTCTCTCTCTCTCTCTTGAAAACATAATTGCCGTAGGCTTATTGTCTTGTTATGTTTTAGTAAAGCATGCTTTTAAAAAAAAAAAAACCTCTATTCTCTCTCTCTCTCTCTCTCTCTCTCTTCTCTCTCTCTCTCTCTCTCTCTCTGTGGTAAAACATAAACGCTGTAGTTTAACGCTTATGCTCTCTGTATGTCATAAAGTCTGGTTTAAAAAAAAAAAAAAAACAGTGTATTGTCTTTTGTGGACCAGTGTAATTGTCGCTTTTGTCGGCCCGGTTAAAATTAAAGGAATTTGAACGAAAATATCAAGGTCGTTAGTTGTCCATTGTTGTTGAGGAATAGTAAAACTATTAAAAAACCGGAAAAATACTACGCCCCCGTGCCCAGCCATTAAATGGTGTTTTTCACTCCATTATTTTTTGTATTTTTCCATTTCAATTGATTATATATATATATATATATATATATATATATATATATATATATATATATATATATATATATATATATATATATATATATACATATACTATATATAATATATATATATATATATATATATATATATATATATATATATATATATATATACTATATATATATATATATATCACATAGTGGAGATAAAGGGCAACATAACAACTGAATTTGTTTATGAACAAGGTTGTGGTTTTCGTCATATCAGTAAAGGGTCTCTTTGTGACTGATTATCTCTCAAAGAACACTGTCATGGTCTGTTGCAAGCTTCTGTGCATTGACTGAGTATTCACTCCTTTTGCATTGCCATTTCTTCACCTCATTTTCATTATATGCTGAACCAGACTAATATTTATGCTGTGAAATCACTCTAAAAATGAATATTTACTAAATAATGAATGCATGCAACAGTGTTGGTAATAAAAAAGCTTTTGTAAAATTTTCTTCAGAAAGAAAATTAGACAAGAATATACTTTACACATTCATTATTTTCTTCTACTTCTTCTTTTCCGTATTATACACAGAAGTGGCCATTTATTTTTAGAGATTGAGTGAGAGCCTAACATTCTGTTTCTTCTTTTCGTATTATACACAGAAGTGGCCATTTATTTTTACAGATTGCCAACCTAACAAAGGCGCGATCGGAAATACCAAATCCGCTCTTCAAGCCCGACCTGCTAACCGGCGGAAGAGAGACGCTGTGAAATGTCACTCAACTTTAACATTTGCATGTTAATGACACAGCATTACAATGCAAATAGAAAATTTCGCTACGCGAGCTCGGACGCCGCGTTATCCCTCTATCAAACTTAACTCCATGGTTCCTTCAGTTATTAATTGGTGCATATGTGCATTATGCATGCATGTGTGAACAAGTACACGCAGTGTCAACGCGCACTATACCTTATATATATATATATATATATATATATATATATATATATATATATATATATGTATGTATACTGTATATATATACATATATATAAGTACATATATATTTATTTATGTATGCATGTAATTTATTTATTTATACATATATATATATACATATATGTATGTATATATATATATATATATATATATATATATATATATATATATATATGTATATATATATATATATATATATATATATATATATATATATATATATATATATATATGTGTGTGTGTGTGTGTGTGTGTATACATACACGCTCGCGCTTATTCTCCTTTGCAGGGAGTAGCTCCTGAGGATGTTGCCTTACGGTTCATGGCAATTTTGCCGAGGTGTGGTTGCAATTTTTCAATTGTGCCTTCGAAACAATCGTAAACCTGAAGTCGACCAAACACCATGTACTTAATTCTCTTAAGCCAGCAGAGACACAAGATTTTTCAGAAAACGGAAGCAATTTGTTCCCCCTTTCGTGGAATTGAACTCCGGTCTCTTATTGTGTGTGTGGAGAGAGAGACTGGGCCCTCCCCGTATTTTTAAGTGAAGTGTGGACGGTGAATGCGAATGAGAAAAAAAAAAAACTTTGAAGCTATTGGGATGAATTGTTTGCCTAGTATATGTGAAGTAGGAAGGACTGAAAGAGTACAAAATGTCGAGGCATGAATTAATAAAAGTTGAGAAGAGGTGGAATGTCGGATCAGTGTTTTAAGATGGTTTGGTCACGCAGAAATAATGGGAGGTCGAAATGATGGAAATAGTAAGTAGGACAGGAAGACTTAGCAAGTGATGGGCAGATGAAGCGACCGGGTACTACAACGGAGTGGTCCTATAATTTCCATTGGTTTAAATTAAAAACAGTGTTGATATGTTACATTATCCGATAATGAAAAATTTTTTTAAAGCTTTACCTGATTGTAGTGAATTGGTTTAAAGTATAACGAGATATACACAACCAAACCATAGGAGAAAGTGCTGTAACTGCCAAAGTATGCCCTATTGAATAACGGCCCATTTGACTTTTGTTTTTTTATGTCCATAATATTTCATAAAGGAAATGAAACCTGGCAAGGCACCTCTTTACACTATTACTACTCTTATATACTTGTTTAATGGCCCCCATATCGGAAATGAATAAAAAGAAAGAATCCTAGTTGTTAAACTAACATTACTCTTCATTTGGATCGACCGAATCCCTCCTCAGTATATTTCCAAATCATAACTAGCCCATGTTCCATACAGTGGGATAGGGGTGTGAACCCTAAGTCGAGCCATTTCACGGCGGTCACCCATCCGTGTAGTGATTAGGCCAAGTGTAAACTAAACACGCTCATTTTGTAAATGATATATATATATATATATATATATATATATATATATATATATATATATATATATATATATATATATATATATATATATATATATATATGTATATATATATATGTATATATATATATATATATATGTATATATATATATATATAT
Source organism: Macrobrachium rosenbergii (assembly GCF_040412425.1). Lineage (NCBI taxonomy): Eukaryota > Metazoa > Arthropoda > Malacostraca > Decapoda > Palaemonidae > Macrobrachium > Macrobrachium rosenbergii. The sequence goes on along the minus strand of NC_089752.1, from coordinate 15,515,432 downwards.
ATATATATATATATATATATATATATATATATATATATATATATATATATATATATATATATATATATAAACTCATGCAGAAGTTACCATAAGAAATATACAGGATTGGATAAACAGGATCTGTTATATGAATAAGACGCAATGAAAATGCTTGTCAACAGGCATATACCTTCGTAGACATTTTGCCATTTTCACAAAAACATTGATGTGGAAGGAATAAATGTAGTTAGGTGGTGTAGGTATCAACAAGTAAGTGTAAGGGATGATGGTGAGATGAGAGAAGATGTGAGGAGCTTTGCGGAAGTATTGGGAGAGAAGAGTATCTATAATGTAAACGTTACAATGAATGCAACCACTGTCGAGACAACTCTTCCCTACCTGGAACCATTTTCTTTCCTTTTACTGTACCTCCTTTCTTACTCTCTTTCTTCCATGTTACTTTCTACCTTCTAATAACTGATTCACAGTTCAGCTGCAAGGTTTTCCTCCTGTTGCACCTTCCAAACCTTTTGCTGTCAATATTCTTTTCAGGGCTGAATGGCCTTATAGGTCCCAGTGCCTGTCCTTTGCCCTAAATTCTATATTCAGTTCAATTCAAGGGAGAATTAACGAGAATAACATGGAAAAGAGTGTAGTAATTGCAAAGTTTTGGACGGCAGGAGAAGGGAAAGCTCCACAAAGGGGTGACGAGACGGTGGGAATTAGATCTGAATAAATTTGAAGCCGGCAAGGCCTTAATTGTCTAGTAAGGCCGAGAGTTCATGCAAGGTATAGAGCGGCACAGCGTGTTACGTAGGATAGTGAACCTTTTGTTCTAGTTATATGACAAGGCTGATACTGTCGAAGCGTTTTTTTGGTTCGGGAGTTAAATGGTTGAGGTGGGGGTGTTCTTTTCTATGTTGTACATGCACACACACACACAAGCGCGCACACACACATACACACATATTTGTGTGTGAATATTTTTATCATTCATGCAGGCGTGACCCTCTTTTTATATTAGTTCAAATATTCCGCCAAAATATCAGTTTATATCAATTTCACTATATCTTGGGAATAACTTACGCCCAAGGGGAATTTCTGATTGATTTTACTATATATATATATATATATATATATATATATATATATATATATATATATACATTATATACACATATATATATATATATATATATATATATATTATATACATATATATATATATATATATATATATATATATTATTATATACATATATATATATATATATATATATATATATATATATATATATATATATATATATATATATATATACTGTATACTCATTGTTTCCCCATCCGCAATGTTTGCTGTTTCGTTTGTCGGATATGAGCATCATGAATGGTGCTCTTTTTTTCAGGCAATAATAGAGTAATAAATCAAACGAATCCGGCATTGTTGTCATGGCGTCAAGAGTCTACCAGACAATTGGCGGCTGGAGTTAGCCTAAATGGAAACCGCATCAGGCTTCCTGTTCCGGCATTTTTACATGCCGTTATGCTTGGCAATTTCCGTAATCGGTTTGTGTCCACGGATAAAGACCGTATATTCGGGCCCGAGTCCTGAATCTAATATCCGGATTTTTTTGACGATGGGAAAATAGCCATCGTTGCGAAGCCCCCAGCGGACCCGCTCCCATTCCCCCTCCCCCCCAACACTTCCGATAGAACCCTCCCTCTAGCCCAGTACCACGGCTCCTCCTAACTCGTAATCCTTGCCTTCTATCTTACTACCATTATTTTTTTTTCCATAATTCATTATTTCCAGCCTCATCTCTCTGTGTCTTTTCTAGTTCTTTACGTTTATGGTTCTTTCATTCATTTATCCCATTTAGCTTCTTTTTACGTTCACATATTCACGCCAAAATTATTTACGTCTTCCTTTTATATATGGTTCAAGTTTTCGTTACCTCGCATTCCTGATAGGTGTCCGTTTTTTCTCTGTTTTCTCGTTATCTATTTTTCACTCATATCGCCCTCGGATTCCTGTCGTTCTTCCCCCATTTCCCTGTTCTTTCGCGCTCCCTCACTCTCTGTCACTCAAATATCCGACCTCTTTCCATTGATGTCAGCTTGCGTCTAAGTTTCTCCTCTGCTACGTTTTCACCTCTCTCTCTCTCTCTCTCTCTCACTGCGTCTGGTTTAACTCTCCACTGATATCATTAATCGTCCTGGGTCTTATTTTTATTACTCTTTACTACGTCTTCCTCTCTGTCTCTTTATCCAAGCTCTTCATTGACGTTGATAGTCTTGTTTCCTTGTCATTTCTCTCTCTCTCTCTCTCTCTCTCTCTCTCTCCACCCATCCTTTACTTCCGTCGTTTTAGACGTTTGTTCTTATCCATCTAGTTTCACTTTCGTTTCTGTAGTGGAAAATAGAAAGAGTTCAAACCGCTTCATTTCGACTCAGTTAATGATCTGGTAATTGCGCGTTAAAGACATTTTCACCGACTGTTCAAGTTGGGAGAATTATCATTGAATGATTTTGACTTTCTGGCGCTAATGCGGAGAGAGAGAGAGAGAGAGAGAGAGAGAGAGAGAGAGAGAGAGAGAGAGAGAGAGAGAATATTAGACATGAAGTTTAGTAGAAAATATCACTTCCTATGGAGAGATGATTAGACGGGTAAAATTTTGGAGAGAGAGAGAGAGAGAGAGAGAGAGAGAGAGAGAGAGAGAGAGAGAGATGAAAATTCATATATCGTACTTCGTCGATTCGTAGTGGAGAAAAAATATTTTTTTTAGAACCATAAGAACACAGTCAAACAAATCGAAGCTCGATTAATTTCCTCACTTTAATTAGGACTTTTATGTTCCTGCATAGCCAGTGCTTTTTATCTCTCTTGGAGTGGGAGGTCTTTCATGCGAAGCCGGTACCTCTCTCTCTCTCTCTCTCTCTCTCTCTCTCTCTCTCTCTCTCTCTCTCTCTCTCTCTCTCTCTCTCTCTCTGTCTGTGTGTGTGTGTGTGTCAGTACTTTGAAGTTTGTGTAGCAGGTCATTAATGTGGGTGATATTTTACAATCATTACAGTTGCAACAACAACAACAAATTGTAATAGTAATAACAACTGGAAGAATGATAATAGCAAAAAGAGTAAGAAGAATGACAAGAGCAAAAAGAATAAAAAGAATGACAAGCACAAGAAGAATAAGTAAGAAGAATGACAAGAGCAAAAAGAATGAAAAGAGTGATAAGAGCAAAAAGAGTCAGAAGAATGACAAGAGCAAAAAGAATGAAAAGAGTGAGAAGAGCAAAAAGAGTCAGAAGAATGACAAGAGCAAAAAGAATAAGAACAATGACAAGAGCAAAAAGAATAAGAACAACAACAATAGCAAGGAGAATAAAAAGAATGACAAGAGCAAAAATAATAAGAAGAATGACAATAGCAAAATATAAGACTAATGACAGTAGCAAGGAGAATAAAAAGAATGAGAAGAGCAAAAAGAATGACAAGAGCAAAAAGAATAAGAAGAATGACAGGAACAAAAAATAAGACTAATGACAGTGCGGCGAGAATAAACAGAATGAGAAGAGCAAAAAGAATACGAAGAATGACAAGAGCAAAAAGAACAAGGAGAATGACAAGAGAAAGAAGAATAAGAAACACTCCAGAAATCTTGCAGATCATCAGGTGATTTTCATCCTCGTGCTCGGCCTTTGGAGTTTCGCAATAATTTTCTTCTTGCAATGGTTAAATTGAATGAAATTAACAATAAGAATTACAATTATATTTATATAATTTTATTATCATTCTCTTTCAGTTTTCGGAAGCTTGATTCACGATTTCACTTACTGGTTTTCTGAGAAAATTTTCCTAAAGAAGATGATAATGAGATTTGCTCCAGTTTTCATATTTTAACGTTTTTGAGCCAAAAGAAGGTGAGCTTTTGTAATCATAGTTTACCAGTTCCGTATATATGTATGTATGGTGCAAACTATTCACGTGAACTTCAGTACGACCACAGGATTAATTTCAACCAAACATAAAACAAACAATCCTTTTGCATTGGGAATTAAAGTTTGTGCAGAACGGGTGCCACGCTGCATGTTGAGGAGAGATAAATAAATAAATCTTGCTGCTTTTTTTTATTGAATGTTGATTCTGGTTTGCTCAGACTGTCCTCCGATGCCAGAATGGGGCCACAGTGGTGAAGTGAAGTTTTACAAAGAAATATGGAGGAAGAATCATTTTCTCACTAATGACAGTCTTGATTTTCATCACTTAATGCGCGATTGTTTACAAGTGCTGTGCATACTAGTTAGTTGAAGTTCTATGGGCCACGTAGGGATCCATTATTCTACTCTGATATGTATGGGAAACATTCATTTGGTAAATTTTTTTGCCTTCCGTACGTTTTGCACCGTAGAAACATTAGGTAGGTTGGATACGTTTTATCCATATGTGCGCAGTAAGGTGGGCACTGGATCGCTTTTCCATCCTATTAACTGAGTTTGACCAGTTGAAGCGAGCAAAAGCATCTCCACTCATGAGTAAACAGTCGTCAGCCGGTTTTTATTTTTTTTATTTTATTTATTTTTTTTTTCAGGTATCAATTTCATCCTTCACTTTGGCCGTCAGTGCACCTCATGTAGTGCACTGTAAGCATTACATAAGGTTATCTGCAGCGTCCCTTCGGCCCCTAGCTGCAACCCGTTACATTCCTTTTACTGTACCTCCGTTCTCTCTCATCTTACTTTCCGCCCTCTCCTAAGAATTGATTCATACTGCAACTGCGAGGTTTTCCTGTTGTTACACCTTTCAAACCTTTTTACGGTCAATTTCCGTTTCAGCTCTGAATGACTTTATAGGTCCTAGCGCTTGGCCCTTGGCCTAAATTTTATACTCCATTCTATACTCCATCCTTCACTTTGATAACTTACATACCTTAAATCCAGATCTTTAGCTTGATAACTCGAGCAGTTTAGTGTAATAATTTCACTGTTTTAATCTTAAGATTTTAGAATGTATGCATTGTGCTGCGAAAGTCACATTGTGGGGTATCCAAGCAATCTAATCTCTTTCTGGGGTACCCCCTCCCCCTCTCACACGGGGACAAAGTTTCTCGAATTCAGTGTGTTTATATAAGAGGGAAGGCGTCGGTTCAAGTACGTGATAGCAAAATGGCCCAACACTCGGAATGTTCGTGACTTGTTAAATGGTTTTAGTCTGTTGGTATGAAATAATAAATTCTCGTAACGCTGTTGCTTCCTGACTTAAAACAGAAAAAAAAGATTATTTAAAGATGTCATGGCCTTTGGCTGTTGCTTTAGGAGTGGAATTTACATTAGGTACATGAATGTTATTTGACTATTGTGCGCCACAACTGGGGTTACAGAGACAAAGCAGTAGGGAAAGAAGAGAAAATATACCAAAAGACGTAATTGGTTAGTATTTTCCTTCTAAATATTTACCATCATATCGTAATGAGGTAATCATCGCCCCACCAACTCAAGTATTTAAGAAGACATTATGCTGTCTTCCTCGCTTTCTCTGTGGTAAGTGACATTGACACTAAATTCAGCCGATTCTCTCTCTCTCTCTCTCTCTCTCTCTCTCTCCATTCGATGATATGAATGACATCTTACTGTTCTGAGCTCTATATATATATATATATATATATATATATATATATATATATATATATATATATATATATATATATATATATATATATATATATATATATATATATATATATATATATATATATATATATATATATATATATATATATATAAGTCGTCACGTGAAAATGAAAGGAATTGGTACCAAGACTTTCAACTTTTATTCAAAAGTCATCTTCAGGTACTGAAGATGACTTTGAATAAAAGTTGAAAGTCTTGGTACCAATTCCTTTCATTTTCACGTGAGGACTTATTATATACTTCATCCACGGGACCATTGTGGAAATTACAAGATATATATATATATATATATATATATATATATATATATATATATATATATATATATATATATATATATATATATATATATATATATATTTATATATATATGTGTGTGTGTGTGCTCGTGTGTGTGCGTACTGCTTACATACAATACACGAGAGCGCTCACACTCATATGTAGGGCATATATATACTGGTATGTTTGTGTGTGTGTTACTCGCCTGATTTCATATTTGTTTTTATTTGTCTGCATGTCTTCTTCTTCTGTAATTTCCACAAAATATTTCCTACCATTAATTATCTCTCGTAAACTTGGATAATCGAGTGGAAAAAAATAATCTCCATATTTTTTTCCTTACGATTCCTTTTTTTTTTTTTTTACATTTTTTTATTATAATTCTTACCAGCTTTTCTTACCACAATTTCCTGTCTGCCTCTTTTATCCATCTAACCCAAGGGAGGATTCCTCATCTTTTCTCATGTGTCGATAGTTTTTCTTTATTATTATTTTTAGCTTTATTGTTATTATTATTATTAATGAAGGCCATTAATGATTTTTCCGCCGAACGGATACCAAAATTCTCATTTGAGTAAAACATCAAAGGAATATTAAAATGCAGACGATAATGATCAGTAAAGACAGAATAATATTTAAACATTATTTCAGCGGTTAATGTCCATAAAAGATTGTAACGAAGGAACGTGTTTTGGCTGTGACCTAGATTCTAGACTAATCTGAAAGGGTTTTTTTTTAACTCCTCTCTTCATTGCAAAAGGTAATTTATTCGCTGTTAACTTTTCAGACTTGGATTGAAGAATTGATAGCAGGATTCCCTTTGCCATTTTATCGAGCGATTTTTTTTTAAGTTATGTTAGATATGATTCGATGCTTGTATGTATTTATTTGTTAGTTCGTGATGATGATTTCAAAATATATATAAATATATATATATATATATATATATATATATATATATATATATATATATATATATATATATATATATGTATATATGTATATACTGTATATAGGTATTTATGTATGTATGTGATATAAGTACATATATATATATATATATATATATATATATATATATATATATATATATATATATATATGTGTGTGTGTGTGTGTGTGTGTGTGTGTGTGTGTGTGTGTGTGTGTATTGATAAGCTTGCTAAAATACTTCGCACATGCGTACGATTTTTCTCGTGTCTTCGGGAAGTCGGAAATGAAAGACCCAAAGAGGATGGTTGACGTATGTTCATTTATTGAATCGATACTTCAGATAACATGGTCACAAATGACATGAAAATTACGCCTACAATTTGGAAAGGAATGAAAATAATCAGCTCGTATTAAGAAGTTATTGTTGTTTTTGCTTGGTAAGTTTCTGTCCTCAGCTGCCTGTCGTTGAAACTGTCTTGCCATCCGTTTTCTATGAGTTCTTGAAAAAACTGTCGTCGTAGTGGTGAGTGTCGCTTCTCTGCTGACTGGGGTCCATTCCCCCCTCCCCCCCTTCCCCCTTTGTTTTCTTATTTTTGACATGCATAGTCTAGATAAGCTTATTGTTGCGTGTTCCTTCAGCCTCTTCGTTAGGCAGTGGTGTATTTACGTTTGTGTCGTTGTTATTCTCATTATCTCCTTGCTCTTATTACTACTGAGCAGCGATTTTTTGCTGCACTAGCCAAATGACTTTAAGCTTGTTTAACGAGGTTCCAGGATATATGTATACTGTATGTACAGTATATATATATATATATATATATATATATATATATATATATATATATATATATATATATATATATATATATATATATATATATATATATATGTCTACACATTACCACAGGTGAAAACTAAGTGATGGTGTAGGTCTGACCGGTTCCGACTTTATTTCCAAGCCATTGATCAGTCCTTCGTCAATGGCTTGGAAATAAAGTCGAAAACCTGTCAGGACCTACACCCTGTCTCTTATTTTTCACCTGTGGCAATGTGTGATAAATGAATCACGTACAAAAGTGATAATAATCATATATATATATATATATATATATATATATATATATATATATATATATATATATATATATATATATATATATATATATATATATGTGCGTGTTTTGTGTGTGTGTGTGTGTGTGTGTAGTCAGACTCAAGAAACTGAAAACTGAGAAATAAAATCCTAATTAAACAAAAACGTGCATGCGTTATCGTATATTATAGCAATTTTCTCATAATGAAAAGGCTTCAGTATTGCGTTTAGGAGTTCCGTGGACGTAACGGAAAGCAGGTTTGGAAGCAATAAGCAGAGAATTGGAAGGTAATGCCGCGTAGACTCGTCTGTTTCTCAAGTTTGTTTACTCTTCATTTTCCGTTGAATGTAGCTGGGTGTCATATTATGAAAATTCTTGCTTTTTGCAAAAGTGTATGGCGGGTAAATCCTTCAATTTTTGATGGATGTTTGCTCTTTGCAGTTTGTCCTTGCTTGTGATGTAAATTCTGATCGAGAAGCCATGTTTTCAAAGTTAATTGTTCTTTCATATTCTTTATTTTTAGGGGGATGGGGTGGGTCTGTTTGTATCCCTACCTCGTGCCTGTCACATTTTTTTATTGATGCTGATGATATTCCTTTATTCGTTGCTTTTGATTTTATTTTGGTAGTTTTGTCCCTTTGTGCTTATTTTCATATTGATGTCGATAATACTTGAATTTTTTTATAATATTTTTTTATTGCTGTGATTTTGTTTATTTTACCCATTATTCCATCTGGGATTTCCTTTAGTATCCATTGACACTACAGACAATTTGTATAATCATTTTTTCCTCTATTTCCTTTTGTTCAGACCATGTTTTCATTTTAGTTCTTGCTAGTTTCTTTTTTTTTTGTTGCGTATTTATACTGATATTTATTTTTCTTTGCATTTTATAATTTATTTTCGTATTCCCTCCTGTTGCACGAGCATAATGGTTAGTAAGGATTGTTCTGATATATAATAAATGTTTTTTTTTTCATTTATGCTTTAACCGTAGAGTAACAGTAGTAGATCGTATCTCACGTTCATCTTATTGCAGGTTGGATCGCAATGTATATTTGATGACATCTGGAATTTACGCCCATTTAAAAGACGGGAAAAAGTTTCAATTGATTGAAATTTAAACATTTTAGCCGGAAATACAGGGCCATGTTCCATGTCTCTGATGTGAATTGTATTTCTGATAACGAAAAATTGGCTTCAACTTATTGAAATTATTGAAATTTCAACCTCAAAGGAATGAACAAATCGTAGCTTAAGAATTCTGGAATAACTTTGTTCCGGTTGAATTACTGGATAACATGAATTTTTAATGGAACTCTGTTTTAAAGTCAACAAGCGTCTCCTCCATCTGAATTTTTTTTCTTAGTCCTTTTAATATTCACTACTTGTTATTGTCAGTCTCATTGGCTAATGCACCTTTAAATTTTAGAAGCGGTTTATGTTGTGCATTTGACTTTTTTATGTTTTGAGATATTTTCAAAACATAGGAAGTTTTTAAAATGAATTTGGAATAAATTTTCATACTTTTGTTTTCATACATCCATGTTCTCAGATATGACTGAAAGGCAAAATATTCGATATAACACCGTAAAAACCCTTTGCAGCAAAATCTGAAATAAAGGACAGTCTTTGAATTTAATCACTTTAGGTCGTTGCTTACAGGCTGTCTCAGTAGCATGAGCCCGTGCTTAATCTACAGCAACAACAACAGGTCGGTGTTAAGTTGATATTTCACTTTGATTTTACTAATATTTGCAGTATGGGCAACCCGGAGAGAGCAATTTTTTGAAACCTGTAGCTGTTGCTAGATGAAACGCCGTGGAGGCTTTTCATTTTTTCCTCGTTGGTTTGACTTTGATGGGAAACGCTGAATACGCCTAAGCCTAAAAGAAAAAAATTGCCTATAAGCCTCTGTACAGGCATAGCATCCCGATTTCCTCTCATTCAAAGATATAGAGGTTCATGAAAGTGGAAATGTACAAGGGGAGATTTTCTATTTTCTCTTCTATTTCGCTTCGCCTCCGCTTTAGAGTTAGGCTGTATCGAGACCGTTGTTTATTCGTCTATATTTATGGTTAAGAATGTTCCATACATAAAACAAAATTCTTGAAATCGACCATTTTATATAATATATATATATATATATATATATATATATATATATATATATATATATATATATATATATATATATATATATGTGCTCTCTATATATATACTATATATATATATATATATATATATATATATATATACTAATATATATATATATATTTTTTTTTTTTTGTTTTGTTTTCAGCGGATATGCACTTATCAAAGTGCTTTTTGCTTTGTCATTACTTTTATTTACGTGAACCAAAGTTTCCACAACGTACAGAGATAGCCACCACTACTCCAGGGTTGATGGGTCCTTTCTCCCCTTTCCTTTTATAAGAACGAAGAATGAAAAATTATTTAATTCTTTTAAATCAGTCTTCGTGTGGAGAGAATGAAATTAAATGGAATACTTAAAGATTAATTTGGTTTAGCAAAGGAGAAAGATTTGTATTAGAATCTCCATTGATTGTTCTGATAATAACGGCTTAGATATTTATTCCTTGGTATAAAGGAGACAGCTGTGTGGAACCAAATTAATTAGCACCTCTGCCAATAAACTCAGATTGATGAATGGATTTTTGTGGTTAACATTCTGTGGGGAGACCGACTCCCAATGGGTCATATCAAAGAATGTTTTATAGATTGTCGTCAAAGGGTATTGTATTTGTCTAGCAGCAAATAATAGTCAGAGGCATAAAGATACCCTCATGATATTTAATTTTAGAAATTGTGTTTTACACCGGAGCCATTAATAAACTTTCATTTGGACATTCAGGTAATTTATTTTTAGAGCAAGCTGGTTTTGTCAAAGTGGTGTATATTTAATTGTATATATTTTCTTACCTAGTACATACTGTTATTCACACTGACTGTGATTTTCAAGAAAGCTGTTATTCCAGCAGACTAAAATATGCTTATCAAAGGCTATTGTTCCAGCGCATAACATCTTGTCCCAGTTGCTTAAATGTTCGCTAAACGGTTATTTGATACTGAGGCAAAATATGACATTAAATATGATGACCATATTTACCTCAGGTTTATTTGAAGCGAGAAGACGAAGGAAGGGGAGAGAAAGGACCCATCAACCTGAAGTAGTGATGGCTATCCTTGTACGTTGTGGAAACTTTGGTTCACGTAAATAAAAAAATAAAATTACAAAGAAAAGTTAATTGATAAGTGCATATGCCTTAAATATATATATATAATATATATATATATATATATATATATATATATATATATATATATATATATATATATATATATATATATTTATATATATATATATATATATATATATATATATATATATATATATATATATATATATATATATATATATATATATATATATATATATTATATAAGGACAGGTGACAAGGAGATAGCCGGTCATCCAAAGGTGATATATTTATTGCCGACGCGTTTCGTAACAACACAGTTACACCAACAAATTCATGGAAGATGATGTGACTTGAAAGAGTCTCAACAAATTATACAAAACTTACAGTAAAACAAAACAGTTTAAAAAGCACCTGCTAGGCTAAAGTTGAAGGCTGAATGATTCGGAAAGGAGGGAGAAGCAGCGAAGAAAACTGCTCAAACCAGATACAACTACAGAGGTGGTGTGAGTGTTCTCAGGCACTAACTGCTTAATAAATGAGACAGAGAAGTCAGAATAGTTAATACTGGTATTACAAATTTTTGTGTGATTTCTAATATTAGGAAATTCGGGATTGGACAATTTGCAGCCAGTGCGATGGCTGAAACCATAATGTGAATCAGCCCTGACCTTAAGCAATCGTTTACTGAACCTATGTAATTCCCAAATTACATCTGGAGCAAGTGTATTTATATACGACTGAGGTTGCATTGTTGGAGGCAGATTCTGTCTTTAAATTTAAAGTTATCCTATTGTAAGGGGATTTTTGGAATTAAAATAACTTGCAACATAAAGTGTTTAATCAATTGCAGACGAGATTCCTTCTAAATTTGTCATCTTGGATGTATGGAATACTGGCATATAGTTTCTTTCGTGGAACAGTGCTTTTGGAAGTGAGTCAGACAGATAGCTTTTATTTAGAAAATTCAAAGTGCAATGTTTGAAGAAAACATGTGAGAAAACCAGTTATTTGCAAAATATCTGTACAGAACAATATTTCTTTATGATATGAATCCCAGGAAGAGGTTAGAGTATAAGCCCGAGAAGCAAGGTAAAATTAAATTGAGTTTAAAATTATAAAAACAGCACTATAAAAGTTTGAGCCACCTGAAAGTCTTTCTTTTTGAAAACGGAATGTTAAACTATCACGTATTGAAACACTAAAACATCCAAAATGGCAATCGATCATTTTCCTCTCTCTCTAATGCAAACTTGAGATTAGGATGTAATTTATTAATGTACGAGAGGAATTGGTCATCATGAGCTGACTTAAAGAGAACAAAAGGCGTCGTCGACAAAACCGTTTATACAAACAAGAGGATACAAACCAAGGGGGCAATTTTCCAACATGCCCCTCCAGGGAGCACATGAAAATGTTGGAAAACGTGGGACCGAGGGGGTGATCCCATTACATACCGTCAACCTGTTTTAAATCCTAACAATCACTAAAAATAAAGGCTGATGTCCGTACTGCTAACTGCAACAATTTCTTAAAATGGCTACGATCATAGTTAAAATGAGTATCACTGGTTCAATAAAAAATTATTATCTAAAAAATAACCTCGATTGTTTCTTCTATCAGACATTTAATAAGGATTCGACATCGTAACTGGTCATATACACGTCAGTCATGACATAAAACATATGATTTAAATTCTTCAGAGTTTTTTCAGGTATGTTGATTAGAAGTAAACCCTTTAAGTAAAGGAACTAGGTATTTGGCTAGTTTATAATTGGGAGCATGAATTGACGACAGTATTGGTCTCATTGGGGTTCGTTCTTTGGTGTTTTAGGTAGACCGTAAAAGACTCCAAAGGTTGTACCAGAGCAATATAAATCTTCGTAAGTGTCTTTGTTAATGATATTCTTAGTATTAAGTTCTTTTAAAAATCTGTTGGTTTTGTCTTCAACTTTAAATATGTGTTTACATTCAGGCTTACCAGTGTTCTGAAACTTGCTTTCATCGCTCAGAATAGACTCCATTTTATTTATATAATCTTCTTGGTTCAAGATGGCAGTGGTCTTACCCTTATCAGGTTTAGTAATTATCAAGTTTTCATTTTTTGCCAGATTTTTCAGAATATCTAGGTCAGTTTTTTTTTTTAAAGAAAGGTGTCCAATTAGTCGACAATTTTCTAAATGCCGGTTGAGTGATATCTGATAGCTGTGACTGTAATTTGCCGATATTCAATATTGAAAGGTTGATTTTTTATCCTATTAAATCATGATTCTAAAGGTAGAAAAAACCTGCTGTAGTCTGGTTTGTAACTAGGCATGCAAAAGTCCAATCCAAGAGATAATAAGAATTCTTCTCGTTTCGACAGTGCATGAGAGGATAAGCAAATTGAACTCTCTGTACTATGGTTAAAATGAGAAGAAACACCAAGGCTTTGCAGTTTTATACTGTGGCACGTTGAATGCTGGTAATATAGTCAGAAATGTTTTTGTAAAAAGAATTTGAAAATTAATACAAAAAATCAATAAAAAGATAAGGTGCTACGTACACGTTGAAATAAACCTTGATGTTTAGTTACATAGAATTTTTTTGTAATAATTTCCATGTTTAATAATTTGTTGGTGGCATCGGCGTAGAATTCAGTTTGGTACAGAGAGGCAAGATACAGTTGATTTCAACGTGTTCGTAGCACCTTGTCTTTTATTGATTTTATTATTTTTCAAATTCTTTTTTACAAAAACATTTCTGACCATATGAATCACCCATAATTATACTATTAAGAAGAAGAAGGACGACAATTTCAAGCATAGAAATTCATCTCTTGATTAAGAACTTTACGGGCTTTTAGTATTTTCTACGGTTTCAACCATATGATAAAATGCTGATGAACTTTGACCTTTCGGTTTTTTTTTTTTTATCTGAAAGATTACTTATTCCGTTGGCGGTGTTTCACGGTTTTCCACTGACATTTGCTTACATACACACATACACAAACTTATATATATATGTATATATATATATATATATATAATATATATATATATATATATATATATATATATAATATATGTATATATATATATATATATATATATATATATATATATATATATATATATATATATATATGTATATATATATATATATATATATATATATATATATATATATATATATATATATATGTATATATATATATATATATATATATATATATATATATATATATATAAGCATGTCTACATAAATCAAACAAAAGGGAATCATGAGTGCTTTAAACTGCGGTAGTATCTTCGCTCCTCATCACGCACAAATGTTTAGAAAAGTGTTTCGAATTTGTAAGTATTTACGTTGGGAAGGGTTAACGAATGACATTGTAATTAGTCTTATATGAGGTCAAGTAAGTAACCTTTAAGGATCGGATATGCCAGTAAACCTCAAGAGATTCCAAGATAATCATCTTTGCTAGATCTGTCATCCGTGAAACTTAGAACAAATGCATGCCTCAAGTACTGATAAAAATTTTGATACCTTACAAATCATGCAGTGTTTTAGTACTATGAAATTAATGAGAATTAGGATCAAATTTAGATGTCTGTATCATCCCTGTTGGCGATGTTTAATAGCCCTCAGTGACCATTTTTTTTTTTTTTTTGTGAAACCTATTTATAGTTTATCTCATTGCTGCGGGTATGATTATTCGGTAAATTTGGGTTATCAGTAAAGCATATTTTCTTATCTA
>NC_089752.1:15475500-15485500 GCF_040412425.1 Macrobrachium rosenbergii | reverse complement strand
TTATGAGTTTCTCCGGCTTCTTTTCCTGTCATTTTTGTCGTTTGGGTAACTGAACATTGGGAAAACAAGGTTATGAAAATTCATATTGCTAATCAAGTCCAACCCGGTCGTAATCAAATAATCTTGTTTATTTGCTACGTAGAGCGCCCGCCATTAGTTTGTTGTAATGCTGAAATATCTCATCATAATTAAGCTTTCTCTCTCTCTCTCTCTCTCTCTCTCTCTCTCTCTCTCTCTCTCTCTCTCTCTCTCTCTCTCAGCATCATATAGATACTGGCGGAACGAATGATGGTCTGTGAATTATGTGGTGTAAGATATTTTGCGCGTGTGGTATTGCCTTACACTTAAACGAATACAGAAAAGATACAGTTGAATGGTATACGCAGAAAAACAGTGCTGTTTGGATTACATGGCGATAAAGTTGTGAGTGACACATGTGACGAAATAAAAGCAATGGGTATATGGAATTCATTGAGATAACTGTGAGGTATAAGAGATACTAGTAGGGAGATGCTTGTTGCAATATTTGTGCATTGTGCGTATTTCACAGGTTTAAATAAAAAAAAACTCTGTCATTGTATTTCTCGTTCGACACATTTTCTCCATCAGGCAAAGGCTCTCTGTCGTGAAGCTGCTTTTCATGCTTACTTTCGGATGCTCTCTCTCTCTCTCTCTCTCTCTCTCTCTCTCTCTCTCTCTCTCTCTCTCAAATAACAGAGACGCATATACTTGCATGAGTTAATGCAGGCATCTCTCTCTCTCTCTCTCTCTCTCTCTCTCTCTCTCTCTCTCTCTCTCATATAACAAAGACGCATATACTTGCATGAGTTAATGCAGGTCTCTCTCTCTCTCTCTCTCTCTCTCTCTCTCTCTCTCTCTCTCTCTCTCTCTCTCTCTCTCAAATAACAGAGGCGCATGTACTTGCATGAGTTAATGCAGGCCTCTCTCTCTCTCTCTCTCTCTCTCTCTCTCTCTCTCTCTCTCTCTCTCTCTCTCTCTCTCTCATACAGCGGACTCGCATGTTCATGATTGAGTTAATGTAGGCTTCGCTCTCTCTCTCTCTCTCTCTCTCTCCCTCTCTCTCTCTCTCTCTCTCTCTCTCTCTCTCTCAAGTATTTATGTTTACGTCGATGCATAGGCACATACACTCGCATTTATCAATTACTGCAAACACAATTTCTGCTGCAAATCCCAGAAAAAAAAGAAAAGGAATCTCAACACTTAAGCCACTCACTGTCGTATGTCAGGGATTTTGCAGGATTTATTAGAGTTGCGAAGTACTAATCTCTTTTTTTTTTCCTTTTACAAGAAGCCCATTCTTGCGTTCCTTTATTTTCCTTTTACAAGAAACCCATTCTTGCGTTCCTTTTTTTTCCTTTTACAAGAAACCCACTCTTGAGTTCATTTTTTTTCCGTTTACAAGAAACCCATTCTTTCGTTCCTTTTTTTTTTTTTCTTTTACAAGAAGCTCATTCTTGCGTTCCTGTTTTTTTCTTTTACAAGAATCCCATTCTTGCGTTCCTTTTTTTTCTTTTACAAGAAACCTCTTCTTGCGTTCCATTTTTTCCTTTTACAAGAAACCCATTCTTGCGTTCCTTTTTTTTCCTTTTACAAGAAACCCATTCTTTCGTTCCTTTTTTTTTCTTTTTATAAGAAGCTCATTCTTGCGTTCCTGTTTTTTCTTTTACAAGAAACCCATTCTTGCGTTCCTGTTTTTTCTTTTACAAGAAACCCATTCTTGCGTTCCTTTTTTTCCTTTTACAAGAAAGCCATTCTTGCGTTCCTTTTTTTTTTCTTTTACAAGAAACCTATTCTTGCGTTCCATTTTTTCCTTTTACAAGAAACCCATTCTTGCGTTCCTTTTTTTTTCCTTTTACAAGAAACCCATTCTTGCGTTCCTTTTTTTCTCCTTTTACAAGAAACTCATTCTTGCGTTCCTGTTTTTTCTTTTACAAGAAACCCATTCTTGCGTTCCTTTTTTTTCCTTTTACAAGAAAGCCATTCTTGCGTTCCTGTTTTTTCTTTTACAACAAACCCATTCTTGCGCTGCTTTTTTTTCTTTTACAAGAAACCCATTTTTGCGTTCCATTTTTTCCTTGTACAAGAAACCCATTCTTGCGTTCCTTTTTTTTTCCTTTTACAAGAAACCCGTTCTTGCGTTCCTTTTTTTTTATTTTTTACAAGAAACCCATTCTTGCGTTGCTTTTTTCCTTTAACAAGAAACCCATTCTTGCGTTGCTTTTTTTCCTTTTACAAGAAACCCATTCTTGCGTTCCTTTTTTTCTTTTACAAGAAACCCATTCTTGCGTGCCTTTTTTTCCCTTTTACAAGAAACTCATTCTTGCGTTCCTTTTTTTCTTTTACAAGAAACCCATCCTTGCGTTCCTTTTTTTTTTTTTTTACAAGAAAACCATTCTTGCGTGTGGAAGCTTTCTTAGTGGACAGTAACTAAAGTACTAAAGAAATCCGTGAATAGCTAATGTTTTTCGCTGATAATGATTTAGATAAGAGAAATTTAGCCTGTCAGTCGTCAGTAATCGTTTGTCCAATTATGTCCTAATAAGCTCCAGCCATTCTAGCCCCTACCCCACACCCCACCCCACCCCCTTCTCTCTCTCTCTCTCTCTCTCTCTCTCTCTCTCTCTCTCTCTCTCTCTCTCAGTACTAATATTCCAGTCTTACTTTGATGTTCGCCAACTTAGACAAGTCGGTGGGTGGGTTTCTTTCTGGTGTTAGTCAATCGCCACCTTTTATTCATTCGCTTCGCTCCGAGATGTTACTGTGGTGGCAAGTTTTGGTTTAAAGTATCGTCTTATTTCGTGTTCCTCTAACCTCACATTTATCTCTCTCTCTCTCTCTCTCTCTCTCTCTCTCTCTGTAATTTTTTCTTAAGTGCTATTTAGGATTTTAAACTTAGGTTGACTTTGATCTGTTTCATTGTACTCTTCTTTAAGCCCTAGTTTTGTAATAAATCAATATTTATAAATGTGTTGACATTTTAAATAATAATAATAATAATAATAATAATAATAATAATAATAATAATAATAATAATAATAAATGACTAAAGCTCTGATGGTTTCAGTTTTCTGTACAGCAAATTCATCTTTGATTCACCAGTCAAAGGATGAATCTGGCAGAGTGTTTTCAGGTTTTTCTCTGAAGATGGGCTCCAATATTCAGAAGCTCCTAATACATGTTTTCAGACAACGTCTGTTCATGTATCTCTTTCTCCCTAATTTCGAGAAGGGGGAATTTCATTCAGATACGTGTATGAGACAAGGAGCTCCAGCACGATCAGATGTCACTGCTCTATCTCTTTCGGAAAATGAGCCGTATGCAGTTACAGCGTGAGCATCGGTGATCGAATAATGTCAAAACGGCATTACTCTCTCTCTCTCTCTCTCTCTCTCTCTCTCTCTCTCTCTCTCTCTCTTATTCCGCCTTCCGCCAAAGGCCGCCAAGTTTCACGTAGGTTTAATGAGTTCTCAGAATTTAATTGGATAATTGTCAAATGTCAGACGGATAATCACGAGTCATCAGTTCGCAAGACGAAAGACTTAAATGGCTTTGCCCCTAAGTCAAAATCGGCGGAGTTTCCCCCTGGCTGAAAAGACGCCGGGAGAGGAGGAATATTATGATAAAGTTCTGCAAGTTGAGAGCGGAGGAATACTTGAAGAGAAGGAGGAGAAGGAGACAGGGTCGTATTAAGGAAAACAAGGAAGTGTAAGAGAGGAAAAGTCTAGGGGGACTGAAGAAGGTCCGATAATATATTATTTTTATTATTAGTAGTATTATTCATGAAGTTAATTTACGTATATCTATGGAACAAGGGCATAATGGCTTTTGAAATACTAAGAAAGATTCCACACAACTGGACGCATTTTTTGTTAAATAAATAAAAAACAAATAGGCTAAGTAAGAAGACAAGAGAACCACAGTAAAATTCAGGTGAGTAAGAATAAATTAAAATAAAAGAATTGGTAAATGAGAAAGTAAAGATTTCGGAAAATCAATGCAAAACAGCTTGTCACTCTAGAGTGACATTGCAATCTCTTAAATTCAGGAACCTTGAAATTTATTTGCTAAAACTGGCAATCGTATCATCAGTAAAGACCAAAGTAAATAATAGGTTAGAAAATCCTGGCTAACTACAAACACCATCAGCAACTTTACTGCCGGTCAGTTAAAAATAAACTGCAAATGAGACAGTTGTACAGTTTCTGCAGAACCTTGTTTGCCAGCTCACTGACAGTCTAAATGGGGTATGTCGATGCGTATATTTATCTCCCAGTGGGACGAGGAGGAGCCAGTGAGGTGTCAGAATGAGAGTTGTGAACATTGGAATGAAAGCCAAGGGATGAAAGTGAGAACGTTTTCACCTGAGCAGTGGAGAATGAAGAATTAAAAGCCTTTAATATATGCAGCCTTTGTACGGAAGACGAACGTTAGGGAAGAATCAAAGGCAAAATAGAAAGAAATGCCATCGAAAGAGAGGCAATGATGAACAAGCCTTGCAGAATAAGATGAATCAGAAAGATATATAAGGTATCAAAAGAAAGATGTTAGGGGACGAATGAGGGAAGGGAGAACTGCTGCGAATGTGGAGTTGAAACATGAATTGATTGTGGAAAAGGGAAGAGTCACTTATGGAAACTGTATAAGGATGGATAAAGACATGTGTAAAGGAAAAGAAGGTGAAATAAAAACAACGAAGTAAAAGCGGAGGACGATGGCGCAAAATCCAAGGAAACCAGTCAAAATGAATGATGCATAATGAAGTGTTACTGAATTGTATAGAGTAAGGAGATAGAGAATTAAAAGTTGCAAATAAATAAGGAAATGTTGCTCTAATTATGAGAATAAAATAGAAATACAGAGCATGAGAATCTGGTTTTAGAGAAAGATGGATCATTGTGGTAATTATGTGATAACAAATAGAGTGACTTGCCTTTTTCGTTTTTTTAATCCACCCACTTTTAGTAGATAGTTTTTTTCGTGAAAAATGTATTACTTACGATTATCCTCTCTGAATGAAGGCAGCTAACACATCTTGAGATGGGAAAACAATGCAAAGACGATAGTACTTCAATCAGGTCACATCGTCCTCTCAAATGCATCTTTGAATTCTTTAAATTAATATTTGCCTCTGTTTTGCAGGTGCCTTCGAGTGTAGTCTGAGCCGAAGTCCCTCGTATTTCTATTTCCTCTGTACTAAAAAATACCGGCTGAAGAGAATACAATTGTGTGTCGCCGGAATGAGTATTTTTGCATTTTGATGGCATGTTTATTGTAGACAATAGTGAAGTAAACAAGGATGTCAGTGTGAGGCAAGATGGCGTAAAGATAAGAATGTTGAGATACGACACTGAAGTCTAAATTTTAGTGTAGGTGAAACGATGTATTAGTGTGTGTCGAGATGGTAGTAGGATCTCGCAGGAGGAAGGGTAGAGGACAAGCTGTTTAAAAGATGCTATAATTAGGAGATATATGAAGGAAAGTGGAGGAGGAGGCTTTTGAAAGTGCTGAATGGAATACTTAGTGTTAAGGAGACGTTATAGCGAAAGAACCCTCTTACTCAGGAAACTCAAGTACCCGAGGGATGAAGAGGTGGTTAAAGGACAAATCATGTGAAGATGCCAATGCCCTGTTTTTTTTTTTTTTTTTCGTGCTTACTGGAGAAACTTTGACATTTGGTATCAAGACTTCTTACTAAGACCATGGTCTAGAGAAAACAAGGTCCACCCATCCGCAACCCAAAAGGTCACAGACCTTGTTTGGTATCAGGTATAATCTCGGGTATAATCTCAGTTTCTAGTTATCGAAGTTAAGCAACGTTAGGTTTGTTCAGCACTGGCGGCATAGGTGACCGTCAGGTAATGACACCATCGGCGCATAAGCCCATTGAACGTACGTGGAACAAGAGTGGGGATGTAAACTTAATCACAACATACTCTCTGACAACAGAGGTAACACCTGGAGCTTCCCACACCCAGAAAAAAGCTATATATATATATGTATATATATATATATATATATATATATATATATATATATATATATATATATATATATATATATGTATATATATATATATATATATATATATATGTATATATTATATATATATATATATATATATATATATATATATATATATATATATATATATATATATATATATATATATATATAGCTAAATACCTTTCGTATGTGTGTGTTTTACGTAAAATAAGCAAAATAATAAACAGTGAAATGGCAACCAAATACCACCTGCATCCTCTGCGCCACATAGAGAACGACCATATTAAAAAAGGGATGGAAAAAGTCACGATAATTAATCGTCAATTACCTTCATTTCTTCACGGGACATCTGTTTACGTAAAAGAAGAGGGTAGTTGGAAATGGAATACCTACTCAAGCGATTTTCCGTCGAAAATGAAACATATCTGTGACGTCAATTCATTGCTCAACCGTGTAATTGTATCTGTGACGTCGAATCATTCTTCAACCGTGTAATTGCGTAACTAATGGATGTGTGTGTTTCTCTTGTCATGTGTGAGTTTGAAAATGCCACAGTGTGTAGCAAATTATTTTATAACTTTTCAGAATCTAAAAACCTCTCCAAAATATCATCTCACTTTGACGAACAATTTCATTGGTGAGTGGGTTGCACCATTATTATTATTATTATTATTATTATTATTATTATTATTATTATTATTTCTTTGGTATGACTGGATAGGGACTCTGAGGACGATACCTCTTGGAAACGGCGGCTACCAGCTCTACCTAGTGATAGAGAGCTTATTAGAAATGTCTTTACCACAGTTTTATAAAGATTTAAAAGTTGTTGCTATCGATTTCCTTATGTGTTGCCAGATGTTATAGTTTTATCCATGTGTCTGAAATATTGGTATCTTTTGGCATCTCTTATTATTCATTTGAACAGGATTAGTAAATCCGAGTTGTTTTCCTTCCTCGTTTCATTTTCTTTTAATACGGTCTAGGCATTAAAAAAATATCACTTGGGTAATATCAGTGTGAGTCAAGGTTTTAATCACATTTATATAATGTCCAAATCAATGGAACGCTAACCTGCTGTCTAGTCCAGACACGAAGAATACAGGTGGGTGGGAGTTTAATTTTCTGTATATAATTGCTTTTAGAAAAGTCTGTTATAAACGTTATACAAACAGCAATAGTAATATAAACCTCTGTCGCACTGACAGATTGTTCAACGCAGACTGGCGACGGAATAGACTTGAGAAAGGTGACCGGGTCGTAATGTCTCGGTAAACTGTTTCAGTAGTAACTTGGGACATTTACTTTTCTCTAACGAAGGTTTATGGAGGTTAAATGTTTAACTGAGTCTGCTTACTTGTTTGTTTCCTGTTCGTCTATTACTCGGATGTTTTCTTTTAAAAATCATTCGTGGGTTTAAGTGAGTTATTTCTCCTCTTTGGAGGGTGGGCGATAGGCAAGCAAGTATTCATTAGATTTCGAGATAGCCACGGATGCGGATACGGATAAGTATGCCGGTACTGATGAGTATGCGGATACGGATACGAATGCGGATTCACAGTGGTGATTGTGAGGCTGGTGGAGAAATGCTCTCTCCGGATGCTCGCTCGTTACTTATTGTAATAGTCATTCCATTACTTTTTTTTTATTTTGGAAAATCTGAAATCACCCGTATTGAGTCAGCTCCTTATTCATTTCTATGTTGATTTAAAAAGGAAAATTACTCCCATGTGATTCATGTGGTAGTTTAGGTATATGTGTATTCCTGCTATTATGCTTATGTTCTTAGAAGTACCGTATGTATATATGATGCGGTGATTGTGCCTATATCGTAGCACACATTTATACACACACACACACACACACACACACACACACACACACACACACACACACACATATATATATACATATATATATATATATATATATATATATATATATATATATATATATATATATATATATATGTTGATTTATACTTACGTTATTTATTTGGTGTTTATTGTTTGTTTTTTATTTAAAAAAATTTTTGTTTAGTCTCTTAGAGACATACTCGGTGGAACGATGGTGTGGGAATTAATGGCATTTGGGGATTGCTCCACATGAACGTGTTTGCACACAGTTTAGTAATATTATTGAGAAAGGAATACAGTCGTCAGTAATTTTGCCGCTAAAAGCATTCATTGGAACTACGAAGCGTATAATTACCGCAATAAATAACACGCTTGTACCTAGTCAAACGATGATGTGGGTGTTTATCGCACGATGGTACATTACCAATTCTGGGTGGGGGTACCTGCACGATTTCCCAGGGGCGGGAGGGAGGCGGAGTGAGGTGGGGACGGTGGGTGGTTACGCTGAGCGTATTCTGTTTCGGTTAATAAATGCGTTTTACGCTTAGGTAGTGAAACAAAAGAATAAATCGAATCTACCACAAGTTACTCTGTATACTATTGTATATGTGTGAGGGGAAGAGAGAGAGAGAGAACTGATATTGCGCAATTTTCGGTTATAAGCCCGCGAATACTTCTCTTCTATACATTTTTCTTTTCTGTAATAAATGCTTCACAGATATCGCCTGATCGGGTTTCTTTATAAATATGTGTGCGTAATATGTATATATATATATATATATATATATATATATATATATATATATATATATATATATATATATATTTATACTGTATATGTGTCTGTGTGTGTGTTGTTTTTTTTGCATCACGGTAATAAAAGATGGCATAGAATATAGACTGAGTTTTTGGCCAAGAGGAAAGTGAAGCAATAGGGTGCAAAAACTTTCGCCCGTACTCAAAGGCCCTCACAAGCAAACTTGTTTGAGAATGCATTAAAGGTGAAAGATGTATATATATATATATATATATATATATATATATATATATATATATATATATATATATATATATATATATATATATATATATATATATATATTTATATGTATATATCTACAAGAACTATTCGGAACGACTGGAGATGTCAACTTTTTTTTTAATAGTAGGTGGAATTCATGACAGATGTGACAATTATGAATTTGGTTTTTAAAGTTTCTTTCATTTAGATTGTAATTTCTTGTTTATTTGATACTGCAAACTCCTCGGGACAGTAGCAGATCAGTTTTCCTACCTGTTACTTTCTCTATCTTTCTCTTTGAGATTCGTCTTTTTCCATTTGCATGCATACAGATTTTTAGGACTCATATCAAGGCGTGAGCTCACATAATCTTTCATTTCTTCATCTCACTCTTTCTTTCTGTCTCACTCTCAATCGAAATTTGGAGACCAATCAGTACTCTTCTTTTTGGCTATTTCACTGACAGATTTCCCAAGATACTTGCCATTGGTAGTACTGCTTCTCGCTTAGAAGAAGAAGAAGAAGAAGAAGAAGAAGAAGAAGAAGAAGAAGAAGAAGAGGAGGAGGAGGAGGAGGAGGAGGAGGAGGAGGAGGAGGAGGAAGAGGAAGATATTGACGCCAACTCCATCTCTTGCCTGACTTCCATGTCAGTCACGACAATCACTTTTTCCCCCGTTAAGACTCCTTGATTGATAGAGGCCTGATCGTTTTTGCAGAGAACGATAATTTCTCTCTCATACAACGCAAATGTAGCGTCTTGATGAGAGAGAGAGAGAGAGAGATATCCAGCCAGTCTCTTTTTTTTTCCGTTAAAATTTGTATGAAAATAGTTGAAAGGAGGGCAGAAAAAAGGGACAGAACTAAAAAGTTGTTTTCTTCTTTATGAAAGAAAAAGAGGGGTAGAAAAATAAAACGCCGATAATGTACATTTTTCTGCGAAAATAAAAGGCGGAACAGCATGACGAATGAGGAATAGGCTGAGAGGAAGAGGAGCTGTATCCTTTCAAGACTTTCCCAGCAGTCATTTAGCAGCATCTCTCAAAAGAGTGACAGAGAGAGCTAAAGAGGGAAAAGAAATAGCGGATAAAAATGATGCGCA
>NC_089752.1:15450500-15463000 GCF_040412425.1 Macrobrachium rosenbergii | reverse complement strand
CTATCGGTCCTCTACATTTCATAAACGTCACACAATTCGCTGTTGTTTTTTGTGTACATAAAAACTGATTACCTAGTCGTACGCGCTCTTTTAGCATTCCTTTAAAAGAAGCGGACCATGGTTGGTATTTTTTTCTTTTTTGGCAAGGACAGTTTCTCCTGTGCGCTCCCTTCCGCTTTTACCAGTGTCCTTTTAATTTCTAATTATAAATAATGAATTGCTATTCAGTTGAAAAATATTTGCATTTTTAATTCATCATCTCATCGATGTATCCACCAAATAAAAAAAAAAATTCAATGCTTTCAAACATTAAGAAAACTAAAAAATATTTATTCGAAGTTGAAAATTGACCAGCAATTCTTTCGAACGAAAAGCTTTTCACAGAGTCCAGATCTACCGTCAGCTATTTCTTAGAACTGAATGCTGTTCCCAGAGACTTTTGAAGTGAACTGGACTACATCAAATTCGTTATTGCTTTAGGGCCTGGTTTTGAAAGCAAAGTCCAAATAGAAATCTTGTGGAGAGAAGGGGTCGAGGAAAAGGAAGAAATATTACATGGCATGGACATACAATCTGGGAAAAAGGGGATTTCAGAGAGAGAGAGAGAGAGAGAGAGAGAGAGAGAGAAGGGAAATTAAAATAAAAACCAATGGGAGAGAGGGAGTGCTGGGTGATTGGAGGGAGAAAAATTATGAATAGGGAATATGAAAGAGAGAGGAAGAAAATGTATACTGGAGGGAAAAAATGATAAGGAAAGGGAAATTAGCAGACTAAGGAAAATTGTATATAATATGTTACGAAGGGTCGGATTTTACAGGAAAAACGAAAACTGGGAACGTGAAAACAGGGACAATATGATTCCAAGGTCCGATTACAAAAAATACAAGTGGACGTCTAGGCATAAAACGTATCAGGACCCGGAAATGAAATATTGCAAATATCGAAATTACAAAGTGAATTGAAATGGCACCCATTTTCCATAAACAGAAAACAAGTGACAAAAACTCGTCTCTCACGGAGACACGGGGACTGCCATAGTATATAAACCCACCACAGTCTCTAAGTTGAAATTCCGTGTTATGAAAATACGTAGTACCTGAGCGCATTCTATATAAAAAAATTTGACAAATATATGCGAAACACACGCATACATGCGTAGACAAATAACACATGCACACGTTTCAGGCATATTGATATAAATAATACATAAATCTGCAACTACATGTAAAGGAAATAGTCGTTATTAACATCTAGAATCGTAACATCCTAATAGTAGAGGCAGAACTCACGAATAAAAGAAGGTAATGTATGTGTCTCCCAAAGTACAGTACCACACACACACGCACACGCACACGCACACACACACACACACACACACACACACACACACACCAGGAACCAACAGGCAAAAGGTTAAGGTTTCCTACGGAGGGAGGGTGACGAGGGTCTTTTTAGACATGTGCCAGTATTCTTTTGGGGAACTGTAAGACGATATTGTGTGTACAAATATAGAATAGGGTAGAATTTCCGAGACACTCTCTTAACAAAGGTAAAATGTTCTGGGAATTGCTCGAGAAGACGCGGATGTATTATATTGTATAGGGTTGTTATGATTTTCTGTATGTATAAGGTGTTTCATTTTTTGTTATTGAAATACCTCTGAGCTATTGTACACATGTAAATTGTATACAGTTATTCTGTAAATTTTAGATTTAATAAACTACAGTTCTGTAATATGACTGAAAACTTCAAAATTATTGAATCATGTATCGTTCATCTGACCCTTAAGTGGTAGTAAAAATGAGGTTAGTCTTTGGCTGTAAGGTTGTCATTATTTGAGGACTCACCACAACTCAGTGGAAATTTCTCCTTCAAGGTTAAAATCCATTTACCTAATCTTATGTAACTGATACTTTTTAACGTCAGTCATTTGACCAAATTGTGTAAATCAGGCTTGGGCCCTCGAAATCTCGCATCTAGAAACTCGTTTTCAAACTGATTGATATTTAATTTCCATTTGTGATTGACATAATATTATATCAGTCTTCATTTGCTAACGTGGTGCCAAGTGCGTTTGTCATATATCAGTGGAGGTTGTATTTTGGGAATGGAAAGTCTCCGTTTAAAATTTAATCTTCGGTTGTACTCTGCATCATTTATCCAGTCATCATAAATTCACGTAGTGGTGGCATGCCAGAATCAGTAGGCGTAGTGGGCTCTCTGATAGCAATAGCAGTAGATGGACAACTTGAATTTGTCGATGCCGCAGCGAATGTAATCCACGCAAGCTTAAGAACCCTTCGTCTTTGAGATTGAAATATATATCTCTTATCGCAATTATCATCGGCTTGCACAATATTGTCGTCTGACTGAAGTCGTTCAGTACACCTTACGTTAAACGGAAACCCGTCAGCTGTTCGTTTTTAGTTTTCTGTAAAAAAACTATTGTGACGGCTTTGTCTGTCCGTTCGCACTTTTTCTGTCCGCACTTTTGCTGTCCGTCTTCAGATCTTAAAAACTACTGAGGCTAGAGGGCTGCAAATTGGTATGTTGATCATCCACCCTTCAATCATCAAACATACCAAATTGCAGCGCTCTAGCCTCACTAGTTTTTACTTTATTTCAGGTTAAAGTTGGCCATAATCTTACTTCTGTCACCGCTATAGGTACCAACAATACAGACCACACCGTATCATGGCTGAGTTTCATGGGCCGCGGCTGAAAGTTTCATACAGCATTATACGTTGTACAGAAAACTCGATTGCGCCGAAGAAACTTCGTCGCATTTTTTTACGTGTTTTTGTATGACGTTATCTCTACCATCTTCATTTTACTAAATGTGCAGCAGTTTTAGCTGCATAGGTTAGACTTTACTAAACAGGGACTCGGGATCCTAAAGATACTGTTTTTGGTGAAGGTGTGTATGGATTGACAATCCAACTTCTTCTTCTTCTTCTTCGTTTTAACGTGCTTTTATACCCATTTTAATATGGGGTAAGCACGGTGCCTTCTTTGAAGGACTTTGATTGACAATCCAACAGGTACTAAAATTTAAGCTATGCAGGGATTCTCATCTTACAGTGGGTAGGAAATCAGCGAAGATTAGCAGGCCTTCAGATAATGCGCATGCAGAGGTATTAACATGGGGTTCAACAGGTTGGATCAGTCCTTCAAACCATTTACTCCTTGGATGTGGTGTTCTCTACCATCTTTTGGGTTTCCTGGACCAAGTAACACGCCTTTGTCTTAAATAGTCCATGAGCACTTTTTTTTTTTTTCAAAAGTGGTTGTTTTGTCAGTTTGTCTCGATCTCTCTTCACCAAGAAAACAAAAATATATGATCAGTGGATTTTTGTTTAATTCTCAAGTAGTTTAACCTGACAATTTATGAAACATTGGTGTGTATGGACTGGCGTTATAACGATAAAGACCGTCTTATTATGTTTACTAAAAGTGAGGTCAGTCGTATTTTTATTGCTTAGAATCATATTCAATAAACCATTTGGCGATTGAACGGGCTTGGATTGCATTGCAAATTCCCCAGATCCCATCTCCCCTGAATGGGTCCTGATAGGATTAAATCCGTTCCCGCAGTGCTATTCATCCTTGGATCCTTACCCACTTCCTATCCAAGATACCTGACGTTCGTAGTTTTTCCTATCCTTCTTTACCTTTCAATTTTCTCATTTCGTTAGGGACATATCAAACCGTTTTCGCCTCCTTCAAGGTATTTTCATAAATTTGATGAAGAATAACATACTTAATTATACATGCATATATATATATATATATATATATATATATATATATATATATATATATATATATATATATATATATATATTTTTCATTCAGACAGCAATTGCTTTAGTGGTATCAGTGAGTCTTCTTTGCAAAAATTCGATAGCGTCGGAGTTTTTCCGTTTTTCATTCGTCAATTTCTGGTGAAAAATACAGGGTTCTGCGTATTTTTCGCCAGAAATTGACGCACGAGAATCGGGGAAAACTCCCACGTTATCAAGATTCCTGCAAGAAACTCATTGATGCCACAAAAGTGATAGCGTTTAATGAAAATTGCAATAAGAGAAAACTAGGCTATAAAAGCATACTATATACATATATATATATATAAAGATATATATATATATATATATATATATATATATATATATATATATATATATATATATATATATAATTTTATTTTTAACTGTACAGCTGTAGGAGACGTTAACTTTATAGTTATCACGAAGTATTTTTGGGAATGAGTTGCTATCCTCATGCCCTAATCCACCCGGGCGTGAACTGTTAGCATCGGAAGAGGTATGCTGGTAAATTATGGGTCCTGTGGTCAAGGGGCCCTACCCTCACGGCACTAGCGAGCCCCAAGTTCAGCCCCGGGTAGAGGAGAGTGAATTGTGGTCGTTTAGTAAGCAACCAACTGTGTCTGTTGAAATAGATAGTGAAGTATGTACCTGGGAGTTTGGTGACTGGTATATATGACCACCACCACAGTCGACAAACTACCACGTACATAATTCTCTGCATAGGTAATGGCGGCCAAATGGGTGTAGCGAAGCGTGCTACTCCGTTCGTCTTCGCCCAGGAGTCGAACCTGGGTTAACGACTTCTTGCTACGGGGAGGCCAGTGTTCTACCCTGCGATGGGGTTAGAGGGCAGTATCTCAGGGTATGTTTTCTGAAAATTCCTTTGTGCCCTTGTTACCCTAAGCAGTTTTGTGGGTAGGAGTTGAACATTGCCATGAGGGGACAATAGCTTGGGCTGGAGCTTAACCTAAATAATAAAAGCGTGTAAATGGAAAGCTTTTGTTCTTTGCATTTCCACGTGAGTTTTTACCATAAATCCTAGACCTCTAAGATGGAAATATCCATGTTGTTTTTAACGAAAAAGCTTTAAACTTTCCTTTATTATCGTAACATTCTTGGAAAGAGGATACTTGGTTCTAACTTTGTAATTAGTTGGCGAAAAGCTGATTAAGCGGGACTAGACCACATATAAAAATAGTGTTGAAGAAATTACATGTCCGATTTCGTAAATTGACCTCGACTTAGGCTTAAATAAATGATTTACTTTACATATTGGTTTAGTCTTGTATCCCGAAACTATATGTTATCACGTACATTTTATTCCCCTAGATGATGTTTGAGATTTATAACGGATTCCCCAAATCGACTACGAACAAATGAAAAATTAATTTAAAGTTATTACGTGACTTGGCACAGTGTTCAGACTATTCGGTGTCCATCTAAAAACGAGAATCAGTTTTGTCAGTAACGTTAAGGTGTGTGCATCTGTGTGCGCCAAGATGTGGATCTGTTTTCTCGTTGTGCCGATGACATTCCAACCCTAGATGACCTCGGGCTTGCGGTACTTTTTCAATAAGGTAAATAATACCACGTTAATCAGCAGTAGGAATTTAGTGTGAAATTATCATTGTCTGGTATCTATCGGGTAAAAGTTCAAGTTAGGCAACAGCCAAGCTCTGTGCGCACGAACGAAGCAGGAGCTTGGTGTGATGTGTAAAATTTTGTACTTTATGTTGACAGTACTGTATGGAAAAACCAAATACACATTCACAACGATTGGTATATGACATTTTTATACCATCGTTGCAAATAAACTAATTATTTTAATCTGAATACTAGGTTAGGTCTAGGGTTTTTCCTGCTGCAGTCCGAAGGTTCACTCCAGGCATCGTACCCCCTTTCGTACAGTACTGTACCTTACGGTCCTTACCACACTTAGGGCAAGGACTGAAGGACCGTGCTGTCCTTGGTCCAGATGTTCGTAAGATGGACTGACGATGGTATTGGCGAAATGCCGGCTTGAATGTAAATCACCCAACCATACGCCAGCTCTCATCCGTAGACCGAGTTGCGAGCGTTACGGTTTGTGTATATTTAGTTTGATTCAAAGACGTGAATGTTTTCGTGTTGTCGTTGCCCGAGTTTTAATGCAGTAAGGTGTTACGAATTTGTTGCTGGAGATATCTGAGACTTCCGGAATAATGAAAAATATTTGTCTCATGGTTCTTACTATGGAGTTTTTACTCAATTCAGTAACCTAGTCGGGGTTTTATACCACATCTTAACGTATGTGTTTCATATGAATGTTTAGTTATATATTTTCATCGTAAAGTATAATTCAGTATAGAAACGAAAGAAAGCTTAGACATGCCGACAGTTTAGTCTTTTGTAACGTATGCGTGGAAATAGGCCTAACGTTTACTTATTATATTTTCTTGTTCTTGCTGGCAGGCTGGAGCTGCACTGTAAAATGCCCATAAAATGTACTCAAACTCGTTGTGGAATAAAAGTCATAAATGACATGTTTCCTCTTCAATGGTGGTATATGAAAAAAAAATTGTCAACCCGTGGCATGTGAGGACTCGAGTATTACTTGTTCTCGTAGCAGTAAACAATTAATTTGGTGAATTCGTAAAGTTATTGATAAAACTTACAACCTGTTATAATTATAGCCTACCATTTAACATAAATGCAGCATATTATAATATTGTTAAATAGTAAGGTCAGTCCCTACTTTTCTAGTTACGTTCTCTCGGGTTTCAAAAACCAGTTCCATAGTGAAACTGGCATGCGCTATGTAGTGTTACCGAAGAGTTAATGAATTATAGTAAACTCTTTGAAAACCTGTTACAGATACTGTATGTACACTCGGCAAGGAAAGTGAGGATACAGTTTTTTTAAATCTTCGGACATATGTTGCTCAATAATGCGACATCTGGCAACTTTAGAAAGGAGGAGCTTCTGTCTTATTGTGTTTGTTTTTTTGCTTGGACCTCTTATAACTTTCAATCATATTCTACGATAATGAAATCATTGATACTTAAATGCAGTAGTAAGTTTCACTGTATTCGCCTTGTTGTAATTTGCAACGACAGTTCTGAGCAAAATAAACATTTTTCGACGTAACTTACCAAGCCACCTACACAAAATGAATTTATGACACCACTTTGAACGGAATGCTTGCATAATCGGAAACGCGATCTTCCATAATGAAATCAAGAGTTAAATTTGAGCAACGTCCAACGAAAAGGAACGAATGCATTGTTATGATGAGAGAGAGAGAGAGAGAGAGAGAGAGAGAGAGAGAGAGAGAGAGAGAGAGAGAGAGAGAGAGAGTCTGCTGTTGTGTGTTGTTGTGTAAGCCTCAGGCCATATACGTACTGTAGAGCTAACTTCATTATTATTTTTTCTTTTAGGAGACTTAGAAGGATAGTATATTTGTAAAGTATGTTTTAGCAATGGAGAGAGAGAGAGAGAGAGAGAGAGAGAGAGAGAGAGAGAGAGAGAGAGTTGTTGCTTTTGTAAGCCTAGGCCTATCGGTAGAGCTACTTATTTCATTGTTTTTTCTTTTTAGAGATTGAGCGACACTATATTGGTATAGTATGTTTTAGCAATGGCGAGAGAGAGAGAGAGAGAGAGAGAGAGAGAGAGAGAGAGAGAGAGAGAGAGAGAGAGAGAGAGAGAGAAACTATGGCAACGTCAAGAAACATCCAGTTATCTTGTGTTTTCCCCTGAGCTCCTGCGCTGCCTTCACATCATAGAGAACGCTTTGCGGATTTAAATAGATTTGGTCAACTCTACCCTTTAGGTGTCAACAACATTTACTGCCATTAATTCCAGATGACTTTTAACACCGTGAAATACAAACATGAATGTAAAATTAAAGAAATTATCATTACCTCGTATGATGATGCAATAATAAGCCTGTTCATAACGGAAAACGAGTAAATATTGCCGTTCTGATGAATAGTACTACACCGAGATATCCACATACTATCTTTTTAGATTCAATGAACGAAGTCATCTGAGAAATTTGATTACTTCGTACATGCATGGTGTTTTTAAGTATCTGAACGTTTTTGTTTTTTGCAGATTTAACATATATGATATAATTTGCATTGTATTTTCATATCTAGAGTAAATTTACCGAGATTATGTGTTTTCTGTAAGAAAAAATTGAAATTGATGAACGAAATCTAATGAAAACTGTATCTTCACTTTTCTTGCCGAGTATACATGACTTTTATTGAAGGTTCGTTAGGCTTCATTTTGTGCATTCTCGAGACACTCTTTGTCAAGTTGATACATATCCACTTCTACCTCCAAGTCTTGAGTTATGGGGTCATGGGTTATTGCCACATGGACAGTGTAACTAGCAACAGGTTAATTTATCGAATTCTGGGCTAGAGAGACGTTGATATAACGAAATGACCGAATTATTACTGAAAACTATCGAAAATTATTGAAATTCACATTGAACTCTGAGTAACCGTTGTTATTTCCACTCACTTACTTAAAAAGCCACTGTGAAATGATTATCCTGATACAAGCATTAATGGGGTTGGTTGATAGCATACCTCAAAACTTTGCCCACTACTAATTCAAAACACATAGAAATTATGTACAAACTTTTATATACATACATTTTTAGGATGGAACTCTTAAATGTCATTTTCCACATTTTGTATTGAGTACCATGTTATGCATCAGAATAACTCGGTCAGAAAGAGATCAGCAGTTCCCTCTTTCATTTCATTCTATCATTTGAAAGTAGCCATCTTCAAGGTTAATGGTGTGCAGTCTTGTAAATGGGACGGAATTATTCAGATCAAAGTTTTTCCAGCTGAAAATGGAAATGTGCTCACGTAGATATGAGCTAGACTGAGCTAGAGCTCTGCCGCAGTTAGTTTTAATTTGTTTTCGTTACTGATTATTGTATTAAACTTTCATATTTCTTCTTACTTTTTAAGACTAAGAAAATCCTCGCGGCAAACAGTTTCTGCATACTAATGAAAATGGGACTGCTCTGATGTCAATACGTTAAATTTTAGTTTTAATAGACTTTGTAAAATCTTGATTTTTTACTTAAATATTATTTTAACGTCTTTGTTTCTAATTCCATTAACTCTCGTAATGTTGTTTCTAAGCATAAGGTTTCAAATCACAGATTAATGGCAGTTTTAATGTAAATTAGTATGGAAAGCAAGGGAGCGTTTTTTATAGTTTAACCTCAAACTAATTTGACGGCCCGTAACTTGAAAGTTGTAAGATTTTAGTCATCGCGTGTACGTGATCTTCCTTTTATTTTGTCGTTACTACCGTGTCTACCGTGATGATAGGCAGTGTTAAAAAAAAAAAATGGTGGGCCTATTTTATTGTTGTTGATGTTATCCAAAATGTACATTCATATGGAACAACCCTAAAAGGCCATTGACGTCCTAAGCAAGGTGGTGTACAAGGATAAAAGAGTTCTGGCTGTATTCATGAACTGTGATGTGTTGTTATGCTTTATTTGAGTATATGGAATATATTTGAGCCCAAGTATATGATAACGCTCTTAAATCAGTAGAGTTTCGTTTAGATTCGTGAGTATAGTTTGCGTAGGTATTATTACCATTATAGATATTGCAAGATACAAAAGTTCTTCCGTGTGTGCGAGTTTTTAAGTATTTTATTATGACAGTATAAAAACCTTTAGCTTTCAAGGGTTACTGTTGTTGCATCCGTTTTCGTTAAAACTGAAGATACTACCTCAAGATTTTACTCCAGGTAGGGAGGGGGATTACCAGGACAATGGTGTTAACCATCCACAGAAACAATGTCCATATTAAGTTCTCTAACCATACCCAAAATGACGGTTTCCATTAAGACACTTAGTGACGATTCGTTCAGATTACTACAGGATTTATGTCTGGCCACTCTTGCGTTGTTTTTCTGTTTTGCTTTCGAACATTTTACAATTATCAAAATTCATTCTGTGTAGTTCGCATGTAAACAAAAGATAAAACATTATTCTTGGTATTGTTCTAAAAGTTCTATGTTCGGAGAGACACTTGTCCAAACTCCTGCCCGAAAAGCAATTCCTGTGTATACTAGTGTGTTCATATCGTCAATACGACGGAAGTCAAGTACCGTCCCGTAGCTTTGACCAAGCTACATTCAATTTGCATAATTATATTGGGACCAGTGGTGAGAGAAGCTACGTCCCTAGACCTGACAGCGTTAAGTCTAGAAGTGGAGTTCATCTACGATTCACAAATATAAAGTATGAATGTTGCAGTGACTCTCTCTCTCTCTCTCTCTCTCTCTCTCTCTCTCTCTCTCTCTCTCTCTCTCTCTCTCTCTCTGTATGATAAGGGGTTTGAATAAAAAGCTTGCCATTGCCTCTCTGAAGTTATGGTATTCTAAGCGTGTACTTGCATAGTGGTGAGAGTTGATTTCTCTGTTTTTGTTGGCCATGTCTCTAAATGATGCACGCTTAGTTGTTTTTTGTTGTTATTTTCTGTGTGTGGGTGTGCGTGTGTGTGTGCGCGCGTGCGTGCGTGCGCGCGCGGAAGGGGCCGGCGTCAGCGCCTTGTCTCTCAGTCTTGGTCAGTAAACAACGTACCATGACAAAACTTATCCGCAGAGGGACCATTATCAGACTCCAAAGTGTAATCCAGTTTTTCTTCATAATATATAGCCATAGCCACGAAAAATCTTATTATCCATAAAAGAAATGCCTGTTTATTTCGTAGAAAGACAGAGGAAAACAAATTTATATATTATATATACTGTATATATATACACACAAACAAACGCGCGCACACACGCACACACACACACACACACACACACATATATATATATATATATATATATATATATATATATATATATATATATATATATGAATTATGTACACACACATACACACAAACAAAGGCAAATAGATAAACCCAGTCCAGTGTCGTCGGCAGATATGATGGTATCCATGCTTCATACAGTATATTCTAAGTAGTTAAAAGTGATAACTTTCAAATATAAAAACTAATTTTCAGAATTGCTGGTCGCTGTTTCAACCTCATTAATATAGAGAAAATAACAATTGCAGAAATTGGTTGAAGGTCGAACGGAAATGAAGTAAAAGTTTCAAATCGAAACGCTAGAATTTTTACCTCAGAGTAGGTTTTTTTTTTATATCAGTTAATGATGTGAGAGGATAGTTTGAGTATTTAAAAATGAATGGGCATCCTTTTTTAAAATTACAGTATATTTATATTATATTTTTCCCCTTTTTCCCTGTTAGAGGTATTATAATTTTTTCGCACATTGAGAATGATTTATACGATATACAGCATATTGAACTTTGCTTTTTTCCACTCTTTTTATTATATCAGAAGCTAGTCCTTACTTTTGATTAGTGATAATTATTTGCTACCATATATGTTTTATTATTTGGCATTCATTAAATTGATAATTTTTGGCTTTCATTAGTCAATTATAATTTCCCTTTTCATTAGTTACTGAGTTTTCCATTCGTGAATTGTTAACGTTTTTGCCTTTCAATAATTAGTGATCATTACCTGTCAGATTTTGCTTTTAGTTACTGATAAAAACATCTTGTAATGGACTGAATACTTTTACTTTCCATGGATCATTCCTCGCACATTATTGGTTCGTATTTTCCTTAAATAGTTTTTCCAGTTGTAACTTAATGTCATGCACTTAGCTTGTACGAAAATTTCATTTATGGCAAAAGGAGTTTGTAGTAGCCTTTATACAGAATCACTTTATTACTGGTTCTCAGATTTCGGTTTGCAAACCCACACTGGTGCCTATTAGATTTGCTAATTGATTCTTACACAGTGACTCCAGTTTTACCATATGTAGAAGTATTGAGTACACTATTGGTGGTTTCTTGTTTTAGTCTCCTGTAAAAGAAAACGGTTGTGCCGGCTTTGTCTATCTATCGGCACTTTATTCTGTTCGCACTTTTTTCTGTCAGCCCTCAGATGTTAAAAACTACTGAAGCTAGAGGACTGCAAATTGGTATGTTGATCATCTGTCATCCAATCATCAAACATACCAAATTGCAGCCCTCTAGCCTTAGTAGTTTTTAATTTATTTAAGGTTAAAGTTAGCCATAATCGTGCTTCGGGCAACGATATAGGGTAGGCCACCACCGGGCCGTGGTTAAAGTTTCATGGGTCGCGGCTCATACAATATTATACTGAGACCACCGAAAGATAGTTCTATTTTCGGCGGCCTAGATTGTACGCTGTAGCGGCTGTACAGAAAACTCGATTGTGTCGAAGAAACTTCGGCGCATTTTTACTTGTTTTTATTACCTTCACTTTAAATTAGACGTTTTTCTGTTTCAACTGTTAGATTACTGATTGACTATGTTACCATTTGCTGTTGAATGAGTTTCCTTTATAATAATTCTGTATTCATTGTTAGGTCAACAGTGCTACTGATGGAAAAAGTATTAAAGGCGTTTTTCACAGCTTAGCTCACTAAACATCTGTATGCGTACTTGTACTTACATTGACATGCGCGTGGCATGTTGAAAGGATGTTATTGCGTTTATTTGATTTTTCCGATGAACACTCGTAAGTCTGTATGTCATCATTAGATTTAAAGATCAACGAACCCTGTTTATATATGGAAGGAGTATTTTAATATGGGGTC
>NC_089752.1:15443000-15448000 GCF_040412425.1 Macrobrachium rosenbergii | reverse complement strand
GCAACAAGGTTGAATCCTGGTCTGGGGATAGGCATTTCGTTAATTATAACTCCATTGGATGAAAGTCGTTCCCAAGGCAGTGTGGGTCTTCATTAAGTGGTATTTGTGGCATAATATATGTATGTATATATACATACATATGTATATATGTATACTCGTATATGTACACACACACACATATATATATATGTGTGTGTGTGTGTGTGTAAGAGGTGTATATACACACATATCACATATATATATATATATATATATATATATATATATATATATATATATATATATATATATATAGTATATATGTGTGTGTGTGTATATAATATATATGCAATTATAATAGCTTTATCACGTGATATATATCAGTGCATTAACTTACAAACAAATTGGAGAACTGATCCTGAACCTTCAGGCAGGATGCAAACTCTTGTCTTTAGAGGTACAAGCACACAGCTTTACTGACACCACCGGTGGAGATTTTTTGTTCTGTTTGGAAGTCAGTGCCATTTGTTCCCAAAGCTGTTTGTTCGTACGTGGAACGCACGAGTTCAAATCCTGCTTGGGACGTGAGGTACAATTTTGTCGTTTAATTATCAGTCACAACATTCGTATATATTATTTGAAAAGGTTACCTATATTGTCATCCCTATTGACGTGCGAGGGATCTTTCTATGGGAGTATCCTTAGGCAAACAGCAGGCAGGCATATAAAGTGGCATTGACTTTCGAACAAGAGAAAGAAAAATTTTTCTGGTGTAGTGATTTGAAGCTGAGTGATTGCAACTCGGAAGATTAGCTTGAATCCTCTGTGTATATATATATGTATATATATATATATATATATATATATATATATATATATATATATATATATATATATATATAATAAATAATATGTATATATATATATATATATATATATATATGTATGTATGTATTTCTATATATATATATATATATATATATATATATATATTTATATATATATATATATATATTACATACACACACACACACATATATATATATATATATATATATATATACATATATATATATGTATGTATGAGTATAATATATATATATATATATATATATATATATATATATATATATATATATATATATAATAATTGACTCACTTCATTCCACACATTCATTTAGTCCACCGTATGGGCGTTAAATACCGATTAATTCTAGATTTTATTTATTAGCTTGTTAAAACTAAGTAAAGTAAGTATAGCTTAGTTTTACCAGACCACTGAGCTGATTAACAGCTCCTAGGGGCTGGCCCGAAGGATTACACTTATTTTACGTGGCTAGAACCAATTGGTTACTTAGCAACGGGGACCTACAGCTTATTGTGGAATCCGAACCATTATAGCGAAATGAATTTCTATCACCAGAAATAAATTCCTCTAACTAAAGTTAGCACACACTCACACTCGTGTGACTTTACTTAAACTAATGGCCATTATATGATCCTTTTGGTGAGTTTCCGGTACGTGATCATGCTCTTGGCTAACAGAAGTGTTTTGAATAGGGCGGGAGGGATTCGCTATTCAAACTGTTACCATGACGACGCAAAAGCATTCCCTTTGTGGCTATGAACTATACTTCTTTAAGATCGCGCACGCTTGTTAGTGAGTGGTAGCACAGTGCCACCTGTATGGGTCTAGTCGAGGCGTAAAAGGTGAGATCCAATTTTCCTCTTTTTATTGTTAACTTTTTCATGCTCAGAAAGTTTTAGCGGTGTGTTAGTTCTGGCGTAGAGGTGTTTAATCTAATTATGTGTTGATATTATAAAGTTTATTATTATGAAGATGTTATTTACTGTAGTGATTTGATTAATTTTATTGAAAATGAAATGAAAGAATTGTTAAACTTAATTTTTTATGCTAATTCAACTTTTGGGGAGTCGCTGGTTTGAGGAGAAAAGTAAGATGAAAATATCAGTTATACAGCGATTATTACTTTTTACCTTCCTGTCTTCACCCGGGTCTTTTTAACTCTTCTAATCTCAGTAAGGTGTGCCCTTGATCATTTGGCATGAGAGTACTTCTGGAACTTTGCTCTCTCTCTCTTCTCTCTCTCTCTCTCTCTCTCTCTCTCTCTCTCTCTCTCTCTCTCTCTCTCTCTCTCTCTCAGCGAAGAAGAGTATATCTGTTCCTATTTGTGTTCATGTACATGTCGGCTATTCAGTGCTGTCGTCTACTAGTATCCAAAACTGTGTGTAAATGGTATGAATGTGCCCTCGTGCACATGCGAGCGGTGAATATCGTTTACTTCATCGAGAAGTATTGTTATGTCGTTGTCATGGAAACGAAGAGATGGCAGATATGATAGTTCTCTTCCGTTTCAAAGGAATTGCAAGTTAAATTAAAGTAGGAAAAGTTTATCGATGGATCAGAAATCAAACCAGTCCTAACCTCAAAAAATCTTTGTATTTCGCATATCGTATTTTCATATTGCAATATATAACCTGCTTTGAAGGTCTTTGAGGTGATGGTGTATATTTACCAATAATTCACTGACGGATTTATTATTATAAACTTGAGTGGAAATAAATATCATAACTTTGACATTTAAAGAACAGAATACCTTTTTGTGTTGGTAACAGTATAGGCAAATAAAATAAAATATGAAGAAAATAACGTTGTGTGTGTGTGTTGGTAGCAGTACACGCAAATAAGTTAAAACCTGAAAAACATAACATGAGTGTTGGTAACATGTGTGTTGGTAACAGTACTATGGGCTAAAATAAAATAACATGAATAGCATTACGTAGGTAAATCTGTGTTGGGATAAATATCGTAGTTCCGTGGAATCCAGCACTGCAAGCCTTCGTTATCATTTTGTGTATATCCAGGTTGAGAGAAAAATGCCGCAGCTTATTAGAAATGCCAAACAAAGTTTCTTCAGTAGCTGAAATGGGAATTTCTATTTTGGAATTGCTCATGAAGAAAACCTTGACATGCTGTATAAATTCTCAAATTAAAGAAGAAGCATTCATGTAAGATTTCTGAAGATTTTGCTTACTAGATGAACATGATATGTAATAAAAAGATTACGATAAATCATTTCGTAATTTCAGTGTGGAAACAGTAAATTATATAACTATAGTCTGAAGAAAGAGATTTTAGCGAAGATATTTACTGCGGATAATATACAGGTACACTTTTACCGTGGCATCATTTCGTTATGATTATTATTAATAATATTATTTACAATATAATATGCCATTTGATTACATTTATAATATAATATGCCATTTGATTACATTCCTGAGGAAGGGCACTCAGTAAAGTCAGGTAATTGACCCCGCCTTAAATAGACTAAGTAGGAGTTTTGACGTTAAAAATCCTATATTTTATAGTGGGCTAGATGGTTTTCATGGTGACAGCCATTTAATATTCATTTGTACACGCCAATAGTTCATCATGCGGTGGCTTTAACCAATGTATGTTTTCACTCAATACATATTTGTATTGCTTCCTCAAAATCCATATTTCGTATATTTTGCTGAAACTCGCACAAAAAAGACTGCGGTAAAAACATTTACGAGTCCGAATTTTGTCAGCCGAGGAAAAAAGTATAGAAGATATAAAAAAACATTGAAAATAACGAATGAAATTGAACGTTCAGTCCGCCACAGAGAGATGAATAACTAAAGAGCCGCTAGAAAATTAATTCAGGCAGATGAAGGCAAAGCCTATACGCTCAGGGGGGTAGTGCCGTAAGTGGACCTCATGCGGTGCACTGTAGGCATTACTTAAGGTTCTCTGCAGCGTGCCTTCGGCCCCTAGCTGCAACCCCTTTCGTTCCTTTTACTGTACCTCCTTTCATATTCTCTTTCTTCCATCTTACTCTCCACCCTCTCCTGACAATTAATTCGTGGTGCAACTGAGAGATTTTCCTCCTGTTACACCTTTCAAACCTTTTACTGTCAGTTTCCATTTCAGCGCTGAATGACCTCATCGGACCCAGTGCTTGGCCTTTGGCCCAAATTCTATATTCAGTTCAATTCTATACGCTCAGTTGTAAAGGTTGCCATGATAACTAAAAAGCTAATCGAATGTTGATTAATGCAAAATCTTGATATTGCCTGGGATCTGATAAATAAGGTGCAATTCAACGCCGAGACAAATATCTATGTGTAACTAATTCATGTTAGAGAATATTGAGGCTTTCCAATAATAGTTAGATATTACCTGAGGCTTCCAAATAATGTTCGAGAATATGATGGGTCTCACCTTGCATTTACTCAGTTTCTGTCCTTATACTGTCTACTAAGTAGCATATCATTTACTTCGTTAATCAGGTTTAAAAAAACTGACGTTCTGTTGATATACTAGATGTATATCAGTAGATGATGTTTAGAACGATCCACAAGTGAATGTAATGTAATCGTCTGGCAGATATTGTGCAATCAAAATTGCACGTAATTTCAAAACATCAGTCAGAACTCCGTCTCCACGCCAGATATTAGCATTTGGAACTCATGAAATAAAAGAAATAAAGGATTTACAAAATATCAGATAACTGAGAAAGTCTGCTCGCATTCTCATTACAGGAGAAATTAAAATCGAAAATGTCACCAATAGCACGAATTCGAAATAAGCTAGGAGAGAAGGACAGTGCGTGTTGACTTGGGTAACGGAAAATGGAGAGAGAAAATAAATCTCTCATTCTGATCTGGTAGATCAATTCCAAAGTTCAATTTACTCGTTCCACAGGCAGAATGCTCAAAAGAGTCCAATCTGGCTCGAAATCGCTTTCCTAAAATAATAACTATTGCTTGGAAATGATGGAAACTGGTCACTGGCATACATATTGAAATATATAAAGTCGGGCTTTATAGAGCATGTATATATGTATGTATATATATATATATATATATATATATATATATATATATATATATATATATGTGTGTGTGTGTGTGTGTGTGTGTGTGTGTGTGTATGTATGTATGTATAGATATGAGTAACAATAATATGGCTC
>NC_089752.1:15430500-15438000 GCF_040412425.1 Macrobrachium rosenbergii | reverse complement strand
TTCATTTTCATGTAATAAAAGATTGCCTGTTCTTGTTGATTGTAAATAAACATTACCGGACTAG
Organism: Macrobrachium rosenbergii; assembly: GCF_040412425.1. Lineage (NCBI taxonomy): Eukaryota > Metazoa > Arthropoda > Malacostraca > Decapoda > Palaemonidae > Macrobrachium > Macrobrachium rosenbergii. Next base: position 15,437,936 of record NC_089752.1, on the reverse strand, counting down.
TTATTCTCACAAAACATTTATCCAAAATGCTAATGTCCGACCCAATTAGAGTGACTGGGATTACAAGGGATACGATTCGGCCCATTTGCTGATGAGAGTTCTTTTTATGTTAGCTCTGGAATCAAAGGGAATTCGTTTCTATCACGGGTTGTACATTCAGGTGCTGCGAGGCATATGGTTGGTAGAAGTTTAGGCTTTACACAAATTTTCATTTATATTCCAGGCTTAGATACTGTGGGATTAAAAGCTCCAAAAGCACGAGTAATGCAACAGTGTGGAGTTCAGGGTTTCTTTAGAAGTCAGAGCATCTGGAAGAGGTCAGTAGTATCCTGCTAGCATTAAAATTTGAAGTACTAATTTCGTCTCCTACCGGAACACGAATTTCCACATCATAGCAAATGGAGTGAAAGGGAGGGCGTTTGCCATGAACTGGAGAAGCAATCTTCCGAGAGGTTCCGCATCCTATATTATAGGAAATGGCGCAAGAGGAATGTTAAAAAAAATAAATAGCCACCGTATAAAGAGGAATACGTCTTAGGAGTTCGTAGTGGTCGTGTAATTCGAATTAGTAATTCGGATTTACGTATTAATTTCAATGTCAAGCGCCTTCGACGAATGAATGTGTCAAGAAAGTCGTCCAGACTACTGGAAACTGGGGATGATAATTTAAGTAAGGTATGGAATATTCTTCCTTTTGTAATTACTGAATCATTAAACCTGCCTGACCTACCTTTATTGATTGATCAAGTTCCAGTACTGGTGTTGTAACGGCTGTGGTTATCGACGCCTATACTGAGCTTGATTTGAGCAAATTGGCCTCTCTTGTACTTGTGGACATAAAAAAACTAAAAATTTCAAGTAGATATTTGACTGTAAACCGATTTACATTTGATTGGTACGCTGGTATAGTGGTTAGTGTCGTGGAATGCCACTCAGATGTCGCGGGTTCGCGTCTCCCCCAGGGCGATGAAAAATCACTGGCTCTCATGATCAGCTACTGCTGTAGTGTGGGGCCTGCGGTGGGAGGTTGAAACCAACATTCTTTGGACGCTTGAATTTCAAGTCAGTGGCCCCTGTGTGCTTGCTCCATGTGAAAAGGTTTCATCTGCTGCAATAACAATAATAATACGGAGAGCTGGCCTTGAGTGCCGAGCTGCATGCCTAGTTTTCATTGGCTGACTTTTGACAGCAAAGTGTCTTCTTGCTATATTGCCCTCGTGACTGGAATCTTCTGACAGCTGAGAAATATACAGGCTATTACACCATAAAATATTTTGTGGTATAGAACGTGCACAGAGTCTCAATGAGTTTCATTCTGTAGAATTGAGTGGGCTGACTGCTTCGGACGAGTAACCACTGGTTTACTTTGCTACCTGCATTTCATTCTTTCCACTGTTACTCAGTACGCGATGTATTTTGCTCACTGGGAAATGTTGAGCTGCCGTCTCCAGTAAGGAAACTTTTCCTCTGAATAAGTTAGATGAGCATTCCCGATGAGCAAAATACATGCTGTGGCAACGTTACCCACTACTCCTAGAAACGGAAAAACACGTAATAATATAACAAAATGGAAAAACAAGTAATAATACAATGAAACTGCAAAACACGTGGTGGTTTAATAAAACACCGAATAATAGCAACATTAACGTCACTGTGTGGCCGTCCTCTTACAGAGCTTATTCATCGCTGAGTTCTCGTAAAAATAATTTTTAAGCGGTTTAACTTGCAAAGTTTAACAATATGCCAGTACACCCTGCATTTGTAGTTTTGGGCAGGAATATTTAGTAATGATCGAGCTTTCCTGTACATGTGACACATATGGGCATTCTGTCATGGAGAAGCTTGCATTTGGCAATTAATGGCTTTTCAGAGTGTTTTTTTATGCGCGTTTACGAAATTGCATAATAGTAATAATATAATAATCATCATCTTCATGTCCCAGACGAGCTTTCTGAAGTCGGAACCTGATCTTTGTGGGGATTTGAATTGCTGGGTAATTGGACTGGATTGTGTTTCGACTCTTACTCGTTGCCAAGACAATCCTGGAAAGAGATGAGATCCAGGAGGGTTTAGATTTCAGTAATTTGTAGATGCCTTGCAAAATCAAATCGTACACAGCGATTTTGAAGTTGTTTACCCATTATGATTGCCTTAAGGTAGGTGCGAGTTTCGTTTATTGCTCATAATTGTGTGAAATTCCTAATTAATAATTTTGATTTAATGATTATGGGAATATTTAGGAAAACTCTCTCAATAAAAAAAAAGGATGGGAATAAAGGAAAGTCTTCCATGAAAGTAGTTCATTGATACCAGTCCTTTCATAAATATAAGAGATATATTTACCTTTGATAAGTTCTGAGGTTGTTAAAAGTTCTTAGGTTACGTTAACGACTTCTTTCCATCGAATAACTTTAGTCATGAGGTTTTGTTTTCCATCTGGATAAATGTAATTTGCCTATATTTTTAATGCCTATTATATTTGGATAATCGTTGTTTCAAATGATCAATGTATTTGTTACAATCACCATCATAAGTTACAAACTGGGAAATTCACAAACTAGTATTTGGAAGTTTAAATGAACTCTCATTCCTGTTAACGTCCATTGATGTATTTTTTAAGAGGTGGCTGGCAAAGAGTCCCTTGATCTCTGGCGATAGATGTACAGACTTGAAAGGGAATAGCTATTGACAATGCATGCATGTGAATGCCCGTTTTCTATGTATCCCCATAGATATGTAAGGCGGGGAGATACCCCGCTGAATTGTATGGCTTTTCAGAAAAAGGGAACTGAAAGACTAACTGAGAGCGACTTTATCGACAGATTTTCTGTTTTGTCTGGAAAGTACTGCTTTACAGAGAATGGAATAGTCACGTGTTAGAGAGCATCTCGTCCATCAATGTATTTTTATTGTAGGTGGGAGTTTGATTAAATTCTTCCACGAGAGACTGTGCACACATGGCTGTCCCAAGTTTGGACGGAAAAGAAGGGGGTTTGAAACCCCTTGCTCGTAAAATATTGCCACTGAAAATTGCAACCGTCCTTGGTGGTGTGGTGCGAAGCTGTGTCTGCTCATGGTGGTAACCGAGAATCAACAGTGCGCGTGCGTATGTGTGTGTGAGTTTGTGTGTGTTTGGATGATACTTTGTTAAGCCGTTTCTAATAATTGTCTTTCTTCTCACATTGTTTTCCATGGTTGTTACAGAGTGTCTACTATAATAGAGTGTTTTCTTTAATGCTACTTATAACTTTCCCCATAAAATTGTTTGGAATGAAGTAGCTATTGAATTTTTAAGTACTGAAGATAAATTATTGAAAGTACATACCTGTAGACTAGGAATGATTTTACTGTGTAAAAACAGAGTGTGATGGGTGACAATGCACGCATAGACACTAGCTCAGTAATTTAAGCTTTCATGGTTAGTTTAATATGATCAGTTTGTGCCTTAATAACCATGGTTACATAATTCCATCAGTTATATTGCTAGAACTTGTGTGCAATTCAATTATTATTATTATATTGTCTTCGTCACTGATGGTAAGAAGTGTAACAATATTAGCATCTTAAAAAATTCTCGTATATATATATATATATATATATATATATATATATATATATATATATATATATATATATATATATATATACAGTATATCTTCTATATATATATATAATATATATATATATATATATATATATATATATATATATATATATACAATATATCTTCTATATATATATATAATATATATATATATATATATATATATATATATATATATATATGTATATATATATATATATATATATATATATATATATATATATATATATTTATAAATTTATGACTCACAGTGGGATCAGACCCAGGTCTTTCAATTGAAAGGCAAAAAAACGCTGCCAATTGTACCATAGTTATGAGGTTCAGTCAATAGCTCCCTTGCCTTTCAAGTGGAAGACCTGGTTTTCTACCGCGCTGTGAGTCACAAATTTATTTCTGTTCCACTTGATTGTGTGTTGATTATTTCTATATATATATATATATATATATATATATATATATATATATATATATATATATATATACTGTGTATATATATATATATATATATATATATATATATATATATATATATATATATATATATATATATATATATATACTGTGTATATATATATATATATATATATATATATATATATATATATATATATATAATTATATATATTATATATATATATATATATATATATATATATAAAGGCAAATGCCATGAAGGAAAGAGTGATACATTTGAGTGGTTGCTAGGCCTTTCGACTAAGGTCCTTTACTAGCAGACAGAATAGAAATATAGAGAGTTTTCAAGAAAGGTCGTATAAATGACAGGTGACATACAGGTATACCAGTGGATGGAGACTATAGAGGAACAGATGCACCTGGAATCCAACACAGTTGAAGAGTTAGTGGACCTACCAAAACAAAGGTGTGTGTGTGTGTGTGTGTGTGTGCGTGTATGGCAAGAAAACGTAAGGAAAACATTTAGATGGGATATTAAAAAGAAAAGCCGTCATGTCAATGCAAATAACTCCTCTTCACCTGTTGATCTCATTAAATTTATTCGATGACCGTCCTCTTCTCATCTACCTGTTGTGAAGAGCATGGCAAATCCGAAAGTAATTTTTAGCGTTTGTTTGAAACTCATTCTTCCTTATCGAGAGTGAAGAGGCAGATTGCGTGTGATCGTAGTAAAGTAATTGCTGTAAAATTCATGATTAATTACGCATGATAGTTCAGCCTGAATATCGCCAGACAATTTTTTTTAGTTTTTTATTCGTACAAAGTACTTCTGGGTGTTTGTTTACTTGTATGCTTTTACAGAAGTGTGTGCGTATGTATGTATATTATATATATATATATATATATATATATATATATATATATATATATATATATATATATATATATATATATATATATATATATATATATATATATATAATAAAAAAAAAACATAGGAAAGCATTAAAAAATTTGATGATTAACCATTGTGAATTTTTTAGCCATATATTTCTTATACTGTTTCATAATTCATCGAGGACGATCAAAGTGGTAAAAGTAAAAGGTCATTGGTGAGCTTAAGTCTTGTATAAAAAAAAATCATAATACGCTGTAAACAGTATTTGCCAAAAAAGAATAATGAATATGAAAATTTCTTTTTCGCCATGCTAAATGAACGAAAGTCAAAGGACTATTTTTCGCCTGCCCTAATTTTTGCCTACATTTATTTACATTTAAGACGCATTGAAATTTCACGAGTTGTGCAGAAATTTACACAAATTACTTGATATGTTGCAATTACTGTGCAGCTGCCAGATTATTTAAATATTGTCAATATTTATGGAAGGACAGGCACACTGTGGTCGTAATAATGTATAAAAGTTTTGGAAACTGTAGACGTATGATATGGAAAAGTTATTAAAAATTTATATGTATAATAAAGTGTAATATATATCCATACATTTAATTTCTGTATGTAATACTTGCCATAAACACTGCATTTTGGCTTGCCAGCCTTTTCCACCGTTGTTTACAAGTTTGAAGAATAAAGGTCATTTTTCAGAGATTGTACGACCGTCATTTTTGACGGTATGGCACACTGTAGTTATCAGCATAAATCATAATGTACAGACACACTTATGGAAGAGGTCGAATAGCTGACTGTTTTCCAGTAGTATTCAAAACAGTTGATTGACCCACAGTGAAAAAATTAACCGCAAATTAATAAGTATTGCCGAAAATGAAATATGAAATCAGCAAGAAATAAAATAATGGGATACACCAAGTTTAGACTCCTGTAATCATTGTTTATTACTCCATCGTATTACCTCGCAGTAATGGAGCCTAATTACTTTGCGGTTTCCGTCAGAATTAAGGAAGGATAATTATTCTCGCGGGGCTATTACGGCCGTCGGTTTACATAAGAAGGCCCTTGCCATAAGGGAAGAGGTTCTCAGCTGCTGAGCCATCAGCCGCCACCCCCCCCCAACCAACCAACCCCCCAACCAACACCGCAGCAACCCCCAAGAAAAAAAATAATTTGAATCATAGCATATTAATATTTTTAAGGTTATGAAACTGGGTTCTTTTGAATATCAGTTCCTGACCTTGAATGACTTCTCAGGACCCTCGGGTGCTTTTTACATAGTAATTCAATATCATCGGTATCATGTTCAAACCTCAGAAATACTTTTTCACGTATGAAGTTTTATTTTCTTGAATGTAAGCTTGAGATCTTGTAATATTATCTTTACATCAGAACTTTTTCCACACCTGGATCTTTGTTCGATGCCATTTCGAGACTTTCGAAAACATCTCAAAACACCTGAGTACTTTTTCACGTATGCAGTTGTTTGATTTGTGAACGCCAGAAACACACTAATTCTTCTTAACACATGGAACATGGATTTTGCATTTTTGTAATTTCGAGAACCTGTGAGTGAGTAAATCAGACTTTTTTTTTTAAATCACCTCCTATTTGGATTTAATTTTCTGTTTGGAGAATATATCTTAGCAAGGGAAGAGTAGGAAGCCAGTTGTTTAATACAAACGTAAATTCGCGTGCTGCTGAATTTTACTGATGAATTTTACCACCAAATTGTATACATAAATAGAACTCATTCACGGTTACACACACATATATATGTATGTATACACACACACACACACACACACACACACACACATATATATATATATATATATATATATATATATATATATATATATATATATATATATATATATATATATATATATATATATATATATACTGTATGTATTGCATGTTATAGGGTGTTCCAGTATACCTTAGTAATATCAATTTATGTTGATAGCTGTCGCCCGTACTTCTGCAGTATGCACTTGTTGCGTTCACACAGAGTACTTAAAAGAGTGATGAAAGTATCACCGTTAAAGCTGTTAAGTAATAACGGTAATTGCTTATCGTAAGCCATTGTATTACCAGGGTCGTTAGGATTATGCGTAATTAATTTGATTTTGGTTTTGTGGAGGTGAGGTTTGTAGGAGTACTTTGAAAAGGGCCTTAAAAGTCAGCTGCTTTTAATAAGGGATTTGATGACATGCTTTGCACTTATGAAATCTGAACTATGTGCTTCTTCTAGGGAGTGAGGTTTCAGGTGTATCTGGTTGGTTTGAAACCTTTGGCGATCATTACGATTTTTAAGATTTTTTTTTTAATAGTAAGGGAAGTGCTATGCTGCTTGAAAATACTATGTATATATTTTGGATGTTAGGGTTATGTCGTGAGATTGATTGGTTTACGAAACTGGTTGATAGGGGTACTTTGTTGCTGCTGGTATTAATGGAGTTTACGATAGTAAGGGTCACGATATGAGATTCTGCAGAGTTTTATATA
>NC_089752.1:15403000-15420500 GCF_040412425.1 Macrobrachium rosenbergii | reverse complement strand
AACCACCCTCTTTTGAGACTCCTCGACGCTACATTGCCATAGGTGTATCATTCTTCTTCTCCCCAGCATGATTATGGATATTATGCCGATAGGTATAAGGAAGGCAACGGGCCATGGACTGGGATATAAGATTTAGGCCAAAGGCCAAGCACTGGGAGCTATGAGGTCATTCAGTGTTTAAAATAATATTGGATTAATTATTAGGAGGTGGTGGAAAGTAAGATGGAAGAAAGGCAATATGAACGGAGATACAGTAAAAGGAATGAAAGGGGGTGCAGGTAAGTGACGAAGGGACGCTGCAAAGAACCTTAAGTAATACATACAGTGCACCGTGTGAGCTACACTTATGGCATTTACCCACTACAGCGGACTGCGGGACGTGATGACTGTCTTAATTTTCTTCATCTCTACATTTCTTAGCCGCTGTTAATCCTTTTTTTATTAGTTCTATTTGTTTGTTTATCTGTATTTTTGTTATTTTAATTTATATTTCAATTTTCTCTTTTCTCTGAATTCCCAATTTTGCATATTTACATTCCATACTGTATAAAAGTAAGATGAAAGTCGTATGGATTCCTTTGAAGTACTCTTTCGCTCCTTTTAGTTTATTGTTTTTTTTTTCTTTTCGTCGTTATCTGATGCAGCACTAGTTATCTATATATTCTCAGTTAAAATTAACGTAATCATAAATATGTAAATTTCATTGCCATTTGAGTATGGTAATGGAGGGGTCATAAGTCGTTTGGCCGTCATGCATACCAGGTTTCCTCTATATTTTCTCTAAAAAGTAAAGCGTGAATTGTCAGACCATTGACCCTTACCTTTGCCATTCCGGCACTGAATACAGAACGTAATAAATTAAGGTAGATTTGATGTGAAGTGGCAATGAAATTACGGGAACTTCTGTGTGCACTCACCAAAAACCGTCATCCAACTCGCTTTCCCTTATCAGCAGAGGTAAATAAATGTTCTTCATCAAGGTAACCCAGTGGCATTAATTCAGCTAAGAGCTATATTTTATCGGGAATGTGGATTTAGATTGTTCACCATATTGACATACTCATATCGGGAAGTAAGCCTTCTGATATTAAACATTGTTTGCTCGAGCACGATAAGCTTAGGAGGCGTACGTAATTTTTCTCCCCTCCCCTCCATTTTTTTTCAGGTGCGTAAACATTCTTTTAAATGACTTTCCTTTGCAGCGATGATGTTTACCACTCGGAGAATAAATCGCCTTCACATAGGTTGGTTAGATGACGAAACTATCAGGTGGGGTTTTCATTTCTATTCCTTGTTTTGTTCCCTGTCGCTTTTAACTCTGAATTGGACTGCATTAATATTACATAGCGTCATGATCGTGAAGCACCCTATGTATTTGTTTTATTTTCTTTAAGCAGCGTCTTCCTGGTGTTTTTGCGACTGAATACTTTTAATATTCACTTGATTACTAGGTTGTGTAACAGATGCGTTGAACTAAATTTATATCCAACTTCTTATAACTTTGCTTCATATCTCATTACATCTTTGTAGAATTCTCAAAAACATCTTCTTGAAAACTGGAAAAAACAGAAATCAGCAAACAATGTTTTCAGTTAGATATCGTAGAAGGACACTTTAAGGTCCTCAAAAGAAAAGAAAAGAAAAAAAAAAACCTGATGCCGTTGAAAATTATGATAAAATTCTGAGGTAGTGAGAGGCGTTACATTTTGTTAATGTTGCCTAATTTTCTTCCATTTTATATGACATAATGTTCTCTTTAGTATAAAAACAACCTTAAATTCAGTTCCTAGTAAAGCTTTCACGTGAATTTGCGTTAATTTTAACAATAACCGAAAACATTTTGGTCCCCATTTTAGGCTGCTTACAATTACATTTAGTATATGGAAATTACCTGTTTAAAAATATGATAAATACCTGAACTTCAGTCAGGTCATTTGAGAGGTAATGAAACGTGTTTTGTTTCTTTGTTCGGAAGCTATTCTCTCAATATAGTAAAGACTAGGAACTTCTTGATAAAATATAGTCCGTTGTCTTATGTCCAGAACGATTTATGATCGGTAAAGTACTTATTTGGACAGTAGTCTGATAAAAAAAAGTACTTTGTGTTTTGAATGAATGAAAGGGAAGATACGATGCACCTACCATAGATGCGCCTACCATAACTATATTAAAATGTAAAATTCTTACTAAAAGAACTGCTGTGTATGGTTTTCAGTATTTGTCGCTCTTAAAAAAATTAGATAATGAATATTGTTGGAAATTTAGGTTCAGCTTGGGCTATAGTAAAAACATTGGTAAAATTACTAATATATATATATATATATATATATATATATATATATATATATATATATATATATATATATATATATATATATATATATATATATACATACATACATACACACATAATCTGTACTCGTTTTTTACGGGATGCATGCCTATGTATTTATGTTTTCACAGTTCCACATATCATGATGTTAGAAAGAAAAGTGGTTTACTTAAGGCACAGCTCTGTATGAACTCAGAATATCGCTACATTTCGGGCATATTGTTCTTGTGAATCCTAAAATAATTCATATATAAATTTATCCGGAACCTTGTGAAAACTTGTCAGTTGAATAACGATGATAATATGATGATGATGATGATTGTTATTATTATTATCTGTTTGGAATTCGTTAAATTATCAGTATTTTACCTTGACTGCGGAAATTTATGGGCGCTCAACGTCTCTTCATGTTTAGCATGTACTGCGGGATGTATTGGAGCGTCTATGCCGCTGTTTGTGACAACTGGGTCATGTTAGGTGACATTCGCTTTGCCTACCCAGGGTAGTTCCTGTTTCCGTGATTGATGGCTCTGTCAGTCCCCTTTTCTTTCCTTGCTGATTTTTTAAAATGTTATCTTTCTTTATTTCTTTACAAAATTACTAGCTATTGTTGGTAGGTAATGGTATTTTGATCGGCATTGTTTATTGTCTATCAATAACTTGTATTAATTTATTTTATCTTTCTTGTGCAACTTTCTTTTATTATTTTTTCACGTGTTCTTTCTTTTCCGTAAGAGTGAATGACTTATGTGGTATACCATACTGCAGCGAACGCACCATAGTACACAAATAATCCTTTGTTTAGTCTGGAAGTAAAAAGTGTTTGAAGGAAATGCATTCCTTATTGCTTCTTCAAAGTGTCATACTCCATCAAGTAATGAACGTTGCTGTATATGTTGCATTTGCCTGTTAAATTATGTTGCAGTAATGTGTTATCTTCTTTTTAACTTTCTCAGGTGTGGTGATTTAATTTTTTGTATATTTGTTCATTTCTTAGGTTTTTTCTTTTCCCCAAAAGGGGATCTTTGTTTGGGAAAGCATCCTTTAGAAGTTAATGATTTATAAATGTTATATTCTTCCATATAATGAAAATCTATGCATTCTGAGTAATAATATTAAGGGCTGCCTCCGTGATAGAGATAACACGTTGATTTTTAATCACCAGTTAGCCACGTCGGTTCTTCGCCTATTCGATATGAAACGAGCACTAGGCTTAAGGGTATTGTTTAGTCAAGGTCAAAAGACCTTGTATTTAGTCTTTCTCTACTCGTGCCTGAAGAAAAATCGGTATGAGTTGGTCCTACCTTATCGAAGTGTATGCGTGTGTGTGTGTGTGTGTGTGTATATATATATATATATATATATATATATATATATATATATATATATATATATATATATATATATATATATATATATATATATATATATATATATAACGATAGACCAGTGATGTATGAAGTAAAATTTAAGTTGCTGGGAACGATTAAAGGTTTTATGTGGAATCGATGCGTGTGTTCTTACGTGACGCATGGTAGAGTGACTTGATTGGTGTAAACTTGGGTCAAGATGAGACGTTTATTATGTATGTATTCATTTCTGTTTGACGCGAGAAACAGGGAAGGAAAGCACATGTAGGTGCAAAGTTGCAGGATAAAAAATGTGTTATGGATGGAGTATGGAATTATTATTCTTTCCAGTAGTACAACACTTATTGCAGACAGTGGAGAGAAATTGTGGAAACTAATGACAGAGTTTAAATGTATCTACAAGGATGAATTTCAAAGTAAATATGAGCAAGAGTGACATTAGTAAGGTAACTGGAAACCAGGAAGATGGAGCACTGAATAGTAATATGAAAGGTGGAAGAATGGAAGCTGCTGATTCGTGTAGGTATTTTGGGGTTAAGTATAGCTTAGTTTTACCAGACCACTGAGCTGATTAACAGCTCTCCTAGGGCTGACCTGAAGGATTAGACTTATTTTACTTGGCTAAGAACCAACGGAGTCACAGAATAGGTGACACCAGGAAGGTTAGCAGGGAGTGTGGTTAAAATTAAGAAAAAAAGTGGAGTATGAAGAAGCTGAGGTAGGAAGATATGAAGAGATTGTTGAATCCTCTATCTTTTATGGAAGTGAAGTGTATATATGAAATGCGAATGAGAGAAAAATAGTTTGAAGCTGTTCAGATGAATATAAGCGGAGTAAGAAGTATTGAGAGAATGAATAAACTTGGTAAAAAAAGTTACTTAGGAAAAAGGAGGGATCAGAGTGTTGTGAGAAGCGTTTGATAAGTGAAAAGAATGGAAAACGATGGGTTGGTGAAAAGTTTGTAATTTGAAGGTGTTAGGAGGGAGGAGGAGGAGGAGACAGTGAAAGTGCCGGATAGAAAGTTATGGAAAAGTAATTAGAAAGGAAGGGCCTTCATTTCCAGGATACGTGAGAGTGCTTACAACATCAGGTAAATGGCAGTGCGTGTAAGATGTTTTCTCATCTGTTGATGAACCATCTGTGTAGGTGTACGAAGCTTCTAATGTTGCATAATTTAATGCATACGTTGAAGGGCCAATTTTTACGTTGGGATACATGCATACAAAACACATTAAACATATATATATATATATATATATATATATATATATATATATATATATATATATATATATATATATATATATATATATATATATATATATATGCATTGAAAAAAGCAGGTACCAGTTGGTTAGTTGCTGTGGTGAGTCTCAGTTGGAAAGAAGGGCAGAGGGCAGGAACCTCACCTCAGAATACCATTTCATAATTCGAAGGGTAAACCTTTTGGAGCCATACATTTTAGAAGAAAAATAGGTAGAAGGTATGTATATATATATATATATATATATATATATATATATATATATATATGTATATATATGTATATATATATGTACATATATATATATATTTTTATATGTATATATATATATATATATATATATATATATATATATATATATATATATATATACATACATACATACATACATACATACATACATACATACATACATACATACATACATACGTACATACATATATAAACTTTAATGTGTGTGAGAAAAGCAGGAGGGTAATGTTTATTTGTTAACGTGTATATGTTCAGGGGATTAGGGTGTAGTTTTTCATTCTAAAATGGTGTTTTTTTCTGTATTCTGTTTTGTATCCTATTCTTCCTATATAATTCCCGCACACCTCCCTGTTGATCTTGTTATAAAGTGACAAAAGACAAATGTTATAAGGGAAAAAAAAATTACTGCCATCACAGTATTAGCACTCTAGAACTAATAAAAGAACGCGAGAAATACATTAAAATATAAATTAGATTTTTTTATGTGGAAAATTTAAAGTATGGATCTGTAAGTGAAGGGAATTTTTTCTCTTTACTAATTTTCATTCTTACTGTATATGCCGTTATGCACGTTATGATTCAATTTTTTATTTGTATCTTTGGAAGATTTCACATCCTGTGTTCAAACTATAGAAGACTTCACCTGCTGTGCTTGAATTTGAAGTCCTTGATTTCATGAGGATAGGTCAGGATTTCGTAATGCGAGGTATCCTTTCTGGTTTAACATAACTTAGGAGTTGTCTGTTGGAAATTAGAGGTCTTTTCTCTAAGGAAGATTTTTTGCAATTTATGTGACCAGTTTTGGTAATGCGGCTTGAAGAGTAAACCTTAGCTTGGATGAATTTTCCAATTGAAGGCTATAATGGTAGCGACGTCAGTTTTCTTAAATTATTAAAATAATTGGGGCTTTGATTTATTTTCCACTTTTTCTAAGAAAACAATTTTTATGATTATATCAATAGTCTGGTTCTTTTTGTTTCACCTTTTGAAATTTTATTTTTCGCAATCTAACATCCACCGCCTTTACAATATTCATTATCTTCTCGGTATGTTGTTCAATAAAAACCATTTTCATAACATTTCTGTTCGTTTTCAAGACAAATTAGTTCTCTTTCAGGTACAGTGATTAATCGTTTTTTTCTCCGGCAGTATTAAGACACATCGTAATATTCTCTGTGAATTTTTCAGGATGATTTTAGATTCGTTGTTGACAGTTTTCGAAAGACAAGTTTTTGTAATCTGAAATGAGAATACATAGAATGAAAAGTCTCGGTCTCATCCGCAATGTTAATTTATGCTTCCACGTAGCTGAAAATGATAGATCTGCTTCGAGTTTAGATGAATTTTTATGAGAATTTATAGAAAAAGATTGTAGAGAAATTGTAGTGAACTTCACATAAGACTTTGTTAAAAATATAAAGTGCCAATTTACGAGATTAAATTTGTTTTTTACAACATCAGTAGCAGTGAAGGTTTTATACAGAACTATATTTTTAATGAAAGGGAGATTATATATATAAATTGTAGCTCAATGAGGATAACGTTGAAGAGCAAGAATACCTTATAATCAAGATCAGTTTCGAGACAAAAGTGGAGTAAGACTTAGAATTAGAAATCAGGAGAAGATATACTTTATGTGATGGTGGAAAAGTATGATATTTTGTGAAATATTTTTAAGGCAGAAATGGGAATTGAAGTAGTATTTTAACAGTAGTCGTGAAAATTTGAATTTTTGTAAACAGTGTCAGATGACGTCTTTTGGATTTAGTGTTTGAAAGTTTCCGAGGAAAAAATTTCGCATTGTCTCTGAGACTTGATACATTCAGGAGAAGGTATTTTGTAAACATTAGAGTAATGTAGAAAACTGGTGTTAAGTGGAACTTTTGGCACAAAATATTTGAAAGAATTTTTGGGGTGTAGAAAAAAAATGGATTAATTTATGGTTCTGGGATCAGTTATTGAATTAAAAAGGTTTTATAGAATCGGACCAAGAAACGGTGTGTTAGCAGAAAACAAGAAGCATTAATGTTTTAGGAGACGATTATGAGATTAGACATAAAGAGAGGTGTACAAGAAGCGTGTATTAGATAAGACCTCTGTGGTCGAATATTTGAAAGAGATTGTAAGAAAAGAATCATTCAGTACTTTAATGAGCGTGTGGACTTCATCTGCGATCAGATTGCCATGCAGCGACCGCTGACTAGCAAGTGGGGTTCGTTCAACGACCTGTCTGATTTAGACAGCGTCGAGGACCAGGCCTTCTGGTACCAGCAACGGCGCAGCATCGGCAGCGCCAGTCCGGCAACCGCCGACAGCAGCGCCACCAGCAGTAGCAGCAGCCTTCACCATTCGCAACGGTCGGGGCAGGAGAAATCCCCCAGGGGCTCGCCCCAGACTCCGACGCGCACCGCTCACCACCAGCAACAGGGCGTGAAGGCACATAAGCCGCTGCAGAGAAAGCTCGCTGGCCATGTGGCGTCAGGGTCGCAGGATAACCAATATGAGAACCGGCACCGACCTCTTTCTCGCCTGTCGCAGCTACAGCACGAAGGAAGCACGTCGGCAAGCGCCGTGGGCAGGTATTCCCTGTCTCCTCCGAGGCTTTTCCCTCCTGCCGAGCTGCCACCGGTAGGGCGTCTCCGTCGAGTGTTCACAGCGCACGCCCGCCGACGGAAGAAGCATCCTCACGGGTTCCAGTTGACCAACCTTATGAAAGAGCCCCTGCGGGTTGTTCATTCAGTGCCGCTCTGCTTTCCAGAAGGGTAAGTCAATAAGAAGAGTAGAAGGCATTTCATGTATAAAAAATAAAAAAAACTTAATTACACATGTGCGCATAAAAAACGTTCTTGCTGAACGATCTTGCTAAACACACACAAACACCAATACACATACACAAAACATGCATTTCATCTATGGTTGTTTGAGGTAAGAAAAATAACTCTTCGTCCTTTTGTTTTATGTTATCCTCTCTGGATTGCTCTCACTATTGGGGATAACGAAGGTAGGTTTTCCTTTGTACTGAATTTCTTTTTGTCATCTTCACTGTGCTTGGAATTTTTTTTACAAGTTTTCGCTACAAAGTAAGTTTCGTGTTTTTAATATTTTCTGGTCTTGTAAGAAGAGGTTTCATTCATATCTTTAAGTTGTTCATAAATATATTTCATAATGCTTTATGTAAGCTGAAAATGTTTTCAATATATTTTGCAGTTTTTTGAAGGCATTTTTGCTTTTCATATTTTCTTTTCACCAAAATTCATTTAGTAATTAATCCACTGGCTGAAGCAGAACGTCCTCCCTCCTCCTTGGTAGCCATGTTACACCCGCCAAGTCCCAGCTTCCCATATATAATCTTTGGAAATCAACAATCTTCAAATTTACTATTTTGCGACTTTTTCCTCTCTTATGGTTCCCAGGCTTCGATGTTCCTTTCTCGCTGACAGAATTATTATTATTATTATTATTATTATTATTATTATTATTATTATTATTATTATTATTATTATTATTATTATTGTTGTTGTTGTTATTATTAGTTAAAATAAACGTATGTTCATACCGATCGAACCTAAAATGCCGTTGATTAGCAATTTTTTAATGTATGAAATCTGTTTTTATTGGCAGCATAATATTATGGCAAAACTCTCATCAGTGAATAACTGTTATGGCCAAAACTCTCATCAATGAATAAAAATTTAAAGACTGCGAAGAGAATAATGTGAAATAACATATTTATTTAAATTACTACTTTTTCACTTTTAAAGTTGCAGTGAAGGGCATAGGAAATGAAGCACTGATGACTGATCTGTTGCCTAGGCTGTGATTTTGTCACCACACATTTCTCCAATCTTCCTTCCTTCCTCTTTTTCATCAGACCTGGGTTAAATTTGAATTTTTTGTAACCCGCCTGATAGAGCTCGTCGTTAATTTTTTTTCATTCCTATTTTCAAGCTTTTATTCACCGAATCATTTTCATTTGCTTTTCTTCTGTTTGGACGCTTGTCTCTATGTTCCTATTTATTGTTAGTGATAAATTAACCAATTAAGTGGTTCAACTCCTGGAATAAATATGATTTATTTTCAATACCTGAACTATTGTTTACATGTTTAGATGTTCCTGCATTGGGTCTTTATCTGTTTTCAGTGACATAGCAAGTTATTGATTAAATGTTAATTGCTTTGTTTTATTAGTCTGATAACAATCTCTTCAGTTGACTTTAGTTTTTCATTAAGTTACTTTTGATGAGATTTGCACTTGAATTCGAGGTCTTTATCTTTTACTTTATTTCCTTTTTTGTTGACCTAAGTTTTTGTATGTAAATATTTATTCATATTTAATTCATTAATGACATTTTTGTTTCGTTCTATAATGTGTACAATAAATTGCGTTATTGTTATGCTCACTTATTCTTCACAAGAATTCTTTCTCTTATTTGGTTTTATTATATGGATTAGATACATTGCTTAGACTTTATTCAGAGATTAGATGTTTGTTGTGAAGAGCGTGTTTTTTCAATAGCTTATCTATGCAGCCGTCTCTTCTTGCGATGAATTTTATCATGTTTATATACTGAACACACGCATTATATATATATATATATATATATATATATATATATATATATATATATATATATATATATATATATATATATATATATATATATATATATATATATATATATACGTGTGTGTGTGTGTGTGTGTATTTATGTACTGTATGTTTGTGTTAGTGTGTGCTTGTGAGACGTTCTGTGCTGTGTATCTGACATGTTTCTAATTATCTGCATAGGTCAACAAGTGCCACATAAATTTAACAGGAAACGGGCATAGATCACATTCTCCCGCGGGTGATTAAAACTCTCACGCGTATACACACACATCACCAAAACACCAATTTTAATGTAGAAAATTGTCCTGGTTATATCTCAAGTTGGAAGTAAAGCTAATTTGCCTTAGGCGTTTGTTACTGAGCTCCATAATCACCGTTTCCCCTTCGTCAGGAGTATTGTAACCATTGATTTCTCTGTTTTTCTCTCGTGCAATTCCCTCATTGGTTCTCCCTTGGTCATTGCATCATCGTCTGCGTTATTTTCTACTCCTACTTGTTACCTTTTCTGATGACAGGCTGTTTCCAGTTATCCCTTTTAAGTTTTCTGTAAAAGGAAACCATTGTGCCTGGCTTTGTCTGTCCGTCCGCACTTTTTATGTCCGCCCTCAGATCTTAAAAACTACCGAGGCTAGAGGGCTGCAAATTGGTATGGTGATCATCCACCCTTCAGTCATCAAACATACCAAATTGCAACCCTCTAGCCTCAGTAGTTTTTATTTTATTTAAGGTTAAAGTTAGCCATAATCGTGCATCTGCCAACGATATAGGACAGGTCACAACCGGGCCATGGTTAAAGTTTCATGGGTCGCGTCTCATACAGCATTATACCGAGACCACCGAAAGATAGATCTATTCTCGGTGGTCTTGATCATACGCTGTACAGAAAACTCGATTGCGCCGAAGTGTTTCTTCGGCGCATTTTTCACTTGTTTACGAACAGCTTCCCTCTTTTTTTTTTTATCTCCATAAAGGTCAAGGTTATGTGATTGTTTATAAAGGTTTTCAATCTTTTCTTTCTTGTTAACCTTCTCGGTCTTTCTGATTTACAGTGTTTATAATTTCAGTGCTTGTTCTCTCTCTCTCTCTCTCTCTCTCTCTCTCTCTCTCTCTCTCTCTCTCTCTCTCTCTCTCTCGTGTCGACAGCTTATAATCTCTCTCTCCCTTCATCCTAAGAGTTTAGACCAGATCAGTTTTCTCATTTTATTAATTTTCCTTTAGAATTACGCGAGATCAGTTCCCCCCCACCCTCCCTCTTCCCCTCCGACCCCCTTCCTTTCGGTTAATGGTTTACTTTGTCTGTCATTCCTCTCTCTCTCTCTTTCCTTGTTCTGTCCTTTCATTCTCATACTTCGTGGCTACGAAAGATTCGTTTTTAAGTATGGTGCTAAAGCGAGAGTTTAGAAGTCAAAATATTGAAAGTCGTCCCTTTTATCAAGATAGAAAGATCGATACAGCGAGTGAAATGTAGTTGGCTGTATACCAGAACAGAAGTATACATGTCAAAATAAATGTGAATCGCTTTTTATTATCATGTTTTATGATGATACCGGAACTGCCCTCAAAAGCGGTGGAGATTGGCAAAATAGATGATCTTTTCATTTCATTTGAAGAAGTGACAGCATCCGAGTAATTTCCTACATCTGTGTGTTTGTGGAGGTGTTTAGCACACAGTTCAGCTTTACTACATTAATTGCCATTTATTTTGTAAAATGTCATGCCTTGTAAAACCGAAAAAAACTATGAGACATACACAAACACACACATTATATAAAAATATATACATGTGTACAATATGTATATATATGTATGTATGCATATATATATATATATATATATATATATATATATATATATATATATATATATATATACATATATATATATATATATATATATAATGTATGTATATATAATAGTACATGCATACATATACTCGTACACAAACTTAGTGATTGAAACGACCTTGAGAATACTAGGGGCTTAACATTTCTTGGGTATGTAGTAGGATTTTAACAGAAAAATGAGCCTTATTACAAAGAGATTTACAAGGGAAGCGCAGTGTTTGTTTAGACAGGGAAGAGAACTCTGGATCAAATGTTTATCTTAGCACTAAAATGTGGGAACTTCGAAAGTGAAGTGAAAACTATTTGGCATGCGTGGAATTAGAAACAGCTAATGATAGGATAAATAAAGAGACGAAGGGGATGTTGAGCATGTATGGTAAAGAAAATAAGTTGTTGAGGGTGATTAACAAACGCTTTCATGATGGAAGTGCTTTCCATGTTAAAATTGGTAGTTGGGAAAGTTGTGAGGTTTGTAGTAACAGCATTTCTGAGACATCGAAAGTTAGCCGTAGGTGCAAAGTTGTAGGAAATGGAAATGATTCATAAATGGAGTATGGAATAGTTGATGTTTGCAAATGGTACGGTACTGATGAAAGATAGAAAAGAAAATTAAATAGTGGAGGTGCTAGTAGGTGTTTACTAGAGTAGACAGCTAAAAGCAATTGGAAGCCAGAAAGATGGATCAGTCACTATTTTTATAGATGATAGAAGAATGGAAGTGGTTGATTCTGAAGTAAGTGTAGCATATGATGGTAGGACTAGAGAGGAGGGGAGTTACAGAGTAAGTGGTTGGTCGTGAACAAAAGATTGAAAGGAGAATTGGGGTGAGAATGTATGGAAGTATTGTTGAGCCACCTCACTTTTATGAAAGTGAAGTGTGGATGTTGTGGCATAAAGAAAAGAGCTACTTAGATGAAGTGGTATAAAGTTAAGCTTTGGTGCAAGGAAGTTTTAGTATTATGAGATGGTTTGGTCACGTGGAAAGAATGGAGGAGAGTAGGTGGGTAAAAAGAGTATACTAATCGGCAGTGCTACGATGGAGGAGAGGAATACTTGGGGGATGCTGGAAAGATGGGTTGAATTCGATATTGTAAAATGTCCGCAATATCCAGGAATCCAGATAGTGTGTGTAGGGTGCTTCGATGCTCGACTGATGAGCCTTTTGTCTAGGTGTATGAAACGTTGATTGCTGGAAAAGTTATTCGAACTGGGACTCATCCACTATTCGGCAACTAAAGTATAACCTTTGTATTGCTTTTTCTTGGGAGCCAACCCTTAATGTTCAGTTTATATGTATATGTATATACAGTATATATATATATATATATATATATATATATATATATATATATATAATATATAAACACAAATATATATATGTGTTTATATATACATATATGTATATATATGTGTATATATAAATTATATATATATATATATATATATATATATATATATATATATATATATATATATATATATATATATATATATACAATGGATATATATATTGTGTACACTTATTCTCGAAAAATATACAATTTATAGAATGAAAATGTTGTCTGAGTGTTAGTCCTTGACAAATACGATAAGCCTCTCAATATGCTTCATGAAATTCGTGTTAAATCGACCAAGATCTTCTCAGGTAAGCTACGAGAGAGAGAGAGAGAGAGAGAGAGAGAGAGAGAGAGAGAGAGAGAGAGAGAGAGAGAGTCTTTGCATAGTGTCTGAAAAATTCTTTCATTTTCATGTATTTATAGTCTTTTGTAATTGGAACATATCTAATTTTGATCTTTTCTTCACACATGAAAGGAAGGCATCGATTACTTTTGTAAAGGAGCCTAGCTACTTTGCACAATAAATACAGTTTTAATCCTCGTATTAGTCTGTTGACTTCTATAAGATCGGCGTTAGCTTTGAAATATCCTGGCAGCTATTCTTTCTAAATTTATATTTTTCGCGCAAAACAGAACATTTTTCATGAATGTCAGTATAGTATATGTACATGCATTTATGCCAGCAGAACGCTAGGTAGATTAGCTGTGTGGTTGTATTAAAGCAGTAGTGTTGCCGGTGAAATCAATCAAGTATTGGGCGGGATTTGAAATCTGGAACTCCATATTATTCCTTTTAACACCCCTCCCCCCAAAATCTTTGGCTGCATTTGGGAAACGACCTGTGCTGATATAGGGCAGCTTAATCTAAAGCAATAATAAAACACTATGGATTTAGAACTGGTCTAGAACTAACGACGTCATCTCTAAGTACTCCAAAAACAGGAAGGCCTGTCACCTGTTCCTACCCTTCCGAAAGAAAAGGCACATGCATATATATATATATATATATATATATATATATATATATATATATATATATATATATATATATATATATGCGTGTATGTATGTTGCCAGTAATCACAAAAGATGCGTGAACCCACAGGAAAAAATGACAGGCAGCACCAATCTCTTTCATGTTTATATATATATATATATATATATATATATATATATATATATATATATATATATATATATATATATATATATATATACATGCATACGTACATACATACATACATACATACATACATACATACACGTAAAACAAAAACTGCTGCCGAAAAATGCTTAGATTTCAGTACCGTGTGCATGTACTGTGAACGGCTATTTTGTGCAACGTTGCAGCCATATGATGGAACTGCAATATTAATCGAGTTTCCAATCAAAAGTTTCATTTTGTGTAAGAATTCAAGCGTCTATATTTAGAAAATGAAGCCTAAGAATCATTAGTAAACATAATGTTCTTTTGAAAAATCAAGCATTTAAATGCCAACTTATGCTCCGTATAGTAATCCAACTGACTTTTCTTTTAAGATACCATTCCATTTTGATTATTCTTATTGCTCGATTTTTCCATTTAAATCAAGGCAAGGAAGAAGATATTTATGAAATCTACAACTATTACAGCTGTAGTAGATGTAGATGTGGTTACGAACTGTAACTAGTTTGTAGCTACGGAATCTCTTTTAAAATATTATTCCCTTTTGGTTATTCTTTTCCTTTGACTTTTGTATTTAAATCAATACAAGGAAAACGAGATTTGTGAGATCTACATCGACTACAGTTATAGGAGAAGTAGATGTAGTTACAAACTGTAACTAAATTGTAACTAGAAACACGCACGCGGGCACGCCTACAACACTCATCCAGGTACAGTTCCATCTCAAATTCTAACAAATGTTTATGGAAATCGAACATTATCTTTTCATCTACGTTGCTAATTATGCTATAAATTGAAATATCAGTATATATACAGTTTATGTGAACTGCATCTGTGAGTTATACCCGTATGATTAATAAGAATTTTATGGATTTAAGTGGATAACATTAAACACTCAACTCCAGTTCATGTAATTTGTCACATCTGGATGTTCGCAACACCAAGTTAATATCCTTTCTGGCCTTGTCAGTATAAATTTTTGTGAAGTTTGAATAATATAACAGTAATAATGATAATGATTTATTTTAGGCAGACAAGTTTTTCTGTTGAAAAAACAGTTCTGCGAACTCTTCTGTCTACAAGAGAGAATTTACATTTGACATTACCTCTTATACAGCTTGAAGAAAATACAAGTTATCAAGTGAGTGAAAGGAAATGATCTTGAAACAAATGTTCTGGCTAATTTGCTGCCCTATCAGCATGTGTTCATCCTGTATGCTATAACATACTAACGCAGGCAAGAAAGTTATTGTGAGGTTTATTATAACACAGAATATTTAACTAGTAAAGAAATAGGCGCCTTTGTTTCATAACACACACATTGCATGTATATATGTGTGTATATATATATATATATATATATATATATATATATATATATATATATATATATATATATATATATATATATATATATATATATATATATATATAAGATGAGGCTCGTTGAGTCCCTGAAGGCTAGCATTTCGCAGTAACTATCCCCTCAGATTCTCTCTCTCTCTCTCTCTCTCTCTCTCTCTCTCTCTCTCTCTCTCTCTCTCTCTCTCATGTATGTATGTATGTATACATATGTGTATATATGTATATATATGTATATATAGCCTAATAGACTAGAAAAACTTCCAAATCAGACACACAGTAACAAGGTTTTAAAATCACCTCACATTCAGCCAGTTGATGTTTTAACGAATGGAAATTGCTCATTAGGTATACGTCAAAATCATTAAAGAATGAATTACTCGATGCATCTGTTAGATGCAGTTTTGATAGACTTCATCTGGCAATATCGGATATCTTGATTTGAGTAAGTTTATTCATACATTTGTTTGTTTGAATTTCTTTACTTGTTTTCACTAGTATGCTTGTTATAATTTTCTTGGGTCATTGTATTTTCTCGAGACTGGATCGATAAGTGGTTGCCTGTGTAGCTTGTTTCCCATGATTGCACGTTAGGAAAGATTCGCAAACATTATACAACAAATATCCCACTCACATCGAATTAACTTTACCATTGGAGAAACTTGTTGCCATGGAGAATTGTGTATATTTGTTTATATAACGCACGCCCATGGAGAATTATTTATTGCAGCTGCACTTGCCCCTAATAGGATTGGAATTTACCGGTATTTTGGGGTGCTACTTGGGTTAGAGAGACATTCCCCATTCAGTTATATGGATAAAGTCACTGTTACCCGTGCATCTACCCAAACCACGCAAAAGTTCGATTCCTGTTAGATAAAGGTATCATATATAATTCTCTTTAATTGTAAGTTATTCCCCATTGAAAAGTTAATTCAGCATTGGTGGGTTATTCTCTGCTTCCTATTTGAAATTAAGAAAAATGGTACGTGTAAAATGACAAATTACTATACATTCTGAAAGATGAGAATAAACAGGTAACCGTGAACGAGAAATCAAAGCAGATTGCTAACACCTGGGTATTTACGTAGGGTGTTTGCAAAAGTGTGTTGATGTTTTAGAAGGATACCACCATGTCTGACTTTACTGAAGTGAGATGAATTGAAACAGTGATATGATTATAGGGGAGACCTCATATATACAAAAGCTTCCTGCAGTGCAACTTTGCAAGCTAACCTCCCCTACTCTCTCTCTCTCTCTCTCTCTCTCTCTCTCTCTCTCTCTCTCTCTCTCTCTCTCTCTCTGAACTACAATCTTTTACTAGTTGACAGGAAAAAAACTTCCCTCCTCTTTTGTGATTTCCTCTTGAGTTACAAAATCAGGGTCCCTGACTCTTTTCACCCGCCCTCCCCTTCTCCCACTTCCCTTTGTTTACGGTTGTTTGTTGGGATGCATTGTTATCGTAATTGATATGACTTGGCTTCCACCTGTAATTAGGGGGATATTTTTAACCAGAGTGAAAGCGAGTCACGTACCGTTGATCGAAGTCAGGGGGAGATTTATGTTACGTAACTCTTGCCACCCTTTTTCTGGATGTGATGTGCTTCTTCGGTTCAGGGATCTGTTTGACATATTTAAAATTATATAAATAAATATATAAATATATATATATATATATATATATATATATATATATATATATATATATATATATATATATATATATATATATACTATATATATAACCAGTGAACCATGTCCCTAACACGCAATGGCTCAAGAGAAGAAAAAGAGGATTATCCTGATGGAATAATAGAGTAGTTGAAAGAAGAAAACAAAATCATTGCCACACAGACACACATTCACTTAAATATGTGTATATATATATATATATATATATATATATATATATATATATATATATATATATATATATATATATATATATATATATATATATATATA
>NC_089752.1:15395500-15400500 GCF_040412425.1 Macrobrachium rosenbergii | reverse complement strand
TGAGGCTAGAGGGCTGCAATTTGGTATGTTTAATGATTGGAGGGTGTATGATCAGCATACCAATTTGCAGCCTTCTAGCCTCAGCAGTTTTTAATATCCGAGGGCGGACAGAGAAAGTCATGACAGGAAAAAGTGCGGACGGACAGACAAAGCCGGCACAGGAGTTTTCTCTCAGAAAACTAAATAGGCTGACGTAGGCGATCAGTGTTCCACGAATGGGAGGATTTTGGAGAGATGATTCGGACCACAATATAGAGCGAACCATTCACCAGACGCTCTCTATCTCGCAACGTCTCTCTTTCGGCATTAACGACCACAGAGTATGCTCGTATGAGTTGCCATTGAAAGAGCAGTGAAACGTGAAGGAGCAGTGCAGCTTTTTGGCGATCTGTGTAACGTTATGGGTTTTCTATTTTACCCTTCATGCTGTGATGGAAGCGGATACAGAAATTTTTTCGTTTTTGCTTCTGATTTGCTTTTATTTTATTTTATTTTATTTTATTTTATTTAAGTTTCACTTTTATATTGTTCAACTTATACATATTTTCGTGTAAAAAAAGACAAGATCATCTTATGTGTATCTAGACATACATGAGAATGATCGACCTTTTGCTTTATTATAACATGAAATATATCAGAAATATCATTTAAATTGCAATTTATAAAAATAACGACTTGCAGCAGTGTAAAGAAAGAAGCCATTTTCTGAGAATATTTTTCATAATGAATATTACGAAGTTTATCATAAACCATATTAGCGTACGGAAAATTATGACCATGAGCGCCGACTTCACAGTTGAATTGTATCGCACCTAATTTCATATGCTTGATAAGTACATCATATGCAAGAAGATACTGACCTTATACTCCTTGATGCACTCAGAAACGTAGTATGTACAGTACATACGTATGTGTATGTATATATGTATATATATATATATATATATATATATATATATATATATATATATATATATATATATATGTCATGTAATGTAATGTATATATATGTATATATGTATATATATATATATATATATATATATATATATATATATATATATATATATATATATATATATATATATATATATATATATATATATATATACAAGTGCTGAGGAGTGGTTGATTCTAAAAACATACTGGAAAGAAATATAATCGAATTCATTCTTGTAAAAGAAAGCATCTGAAGGAATGCGAATATCAGTCAAGGAATGCTTAAATGTGATTATATATTTCAAAAGTAGTATGTAAAATTTAGATCTGGAAATGGAGTGCTGACGTCAGATGATATTGAGTTTGCTATTCCTCCTTTTTCCAATCGGAGGTGAATGTTTTTCAACTGTCAGTATGCTGGTTTGTCCTGTCAGCCTAGCATACAGTATGTAATGTGGATGTCTGCTAGTATGTATCAGTCATCTTGAAGACGTCCTATAAAAATAGATGTAATATATATATATATATATATATATATATATATATATATATATATATATATATATATATATATGTATATATATATATATATATATATATATATATATATATATATATATATATATATATATATATATATATATATATATATATATATATATGTGTGTGGTGTGTGTGTGTGTGTGTAAGAATCTACTGGTCACTTTTACTTGACACATATGTAATTCTAATAGCCACAATGCCCTCTTAACTTCTCGAATTCTTCTTTTTGGATATGCTTGTCAAAAAAGCGCGAAGAAGTTAAAGATAAGAAAAGCATTAATATTCTTATATATATTATATATATATATATATATATATATATATATATATATATATATATATATATATATATATATATATATATATTAATATTTGCGTGTGTAAGTTCGTGTTTGTGTGCTTATATTTGTATGTCGAGGTGTGTGCACCCACTTGCCGATGTATGAAAGAAAAATGAAACACAGGGTGTAAATCCAAATTGGTTCGTCCTTAGCTTTCTGAGACGTCATCAAGGAGACATGGCGGTAGAAATTTACAAACATGTTAGGGTGGCAGAAAAAAGGAACATATACTGTAGACGAATGGATAAAAAATTCACACCTGATAGAAATTAGGCGTAGTAAACTCACTGACATACGATTAGTGTTCCATTTATTAATCTTGCTTATCCATGCAAATGGGCTCATACCTCTATTGTTAAACACTGGTAAGGTAATCTATCTTCCTTAAAATCAGCGTATTCCTTTTAGAGTTAATTAAGTCGATACATTCCTTAGCTAAAACTGGACTCGATTATATTTCTTTCAGTTATGTTATTAGAAATAACTGTCTTTTCAACATGTGTCCAATTGCAGACATATCAGTTGACGGAGTGATTGATTTCACGAACACGAACGGCAATTTTCCTGCGCTCACCTTATGCCATTTTTATGCTGTTCTGTTCTCCTTGCATATGACTTTCCATTCTGATCAATATAATGATTGTCTCATGACTTACATGTTTATCTTCTTTTATTATTATATTATATATTACAAAAAATGCTCATGCCGCCATTAAATCGTAGTCTCAAAAATGTTTCATCTCCTTAAGAACTTAATGTACCTTTAATGTAGTATTTAAGAAAAAAATACAAGGAAAAAGGCAACTTATAAAGAACGCTGTCAACAATGCTCAAGGGTGTTTATATCACATCCTTTGTAAGCCACGTGACAATTTTTATAGTGACCAAACTGGAAAGTCATTTGCAAAGAGAACAGCGCAGCCTCGTTGAGCGTCAGTTCTCATGGTGTGATATATCGTTTAACTCCTATTGAGGGGAGGCAAGTAATTAACAAGTAAAATCCTCACTAAATATGTTGAATAGAACTGACTTAATTGCGCTACTGTACAACAAAGTAAAAAGAAGCAGAGACCCCATAACACGAAAAAAATATCCATGTACTTTCATTTCCTTTTTTACCAGAACGTAAAAATTTATTTTTCAAGCCTTCGTATGCCTTGTTATACTGAATATAGACTCATTTAAAAGAGAAAAAGTCTGAGTAGCGTTGCTTTAAAGAATAAATCTTTCTCGTAATAGAGGTGTATTATAATCTTTGATGTTGATTACAAACGAATGCTAATATTGTTCCATTCTTAAGCCTCGTGTCGTTTTTTTTTTTAACGAGAAGGGGACGAAGTTGTACCCTCAGGGAAGTAGAGAGAGAGAGAGAGAGAGAATTATTAAAAATAATTTGAACGTCCGACCCTAAAGGAAGTTCGGTCAAAGTTCCTATTAAGAAGTCGATTCCAAAGCATTTTGTGAAAGCGTTCACTTGCATTAAAGATATGTAAAAAATTTCTTACTCGTGCCCCCTTTGAAGAATAAATGTTGCGCATAATTCCTCGAGCAGCAAAAGATACGTTTGTGCGCATCGTGCATTTGGCTTCGCCCATGAGTAATTTGAATAACTTCGTTACAACTGAAACGGCTGCGAATACTTCATGTTCCACCGCGCATATTAGCCGTGCAGTGTCCTTACGTTTGGGAATAGTGTTGCGTCTGACGTTTTTCATCAACATGGTATTTCAATATACAGTATATATAAGCGAAAGTTTTTAAATCTAATTCGTCCGGATTAGTTATATACATACATGCACACATACATACATACATACATACACGCGCACACATACACACACACACACACACATATATATATATATATATATATATATATATATATATATATATATATATATATATATATATATATACTATATATATATTATATATATATATATACACATGTGCAGGTTGGAAAGTATTTGATTAAGTTTTTTTGGTCATTTTTATAGTTTTTGTAACTTACTCTGCTGGTAAGTCTTAAACTAGCGAATTTACTTAGTACCCTTGTGATTTTGAGAAAAATACTATTTCACTCGTTCTTTTTTTATTTAAATTCCCACCCACAGAACTGTAAATAAAAAAAAAACTCCTTCAACTGATTCAGTGGAAAACTTTTCACTGAAAGAGTTGGTTTTATGATGTTTTTCTCAGTAAACGCTAAGCCTTAATCTCTTGACTTTCACATAACAGTTGATGAGGCTTTTATTTATATTTTGCCTCCGTTTATTGTTTTTATATTTTAGATAAAAATGTTACTTTTTGTGTTCAGGTGATTTTAGTTTCTTTCTGTTTTACACCATAAAGGACCTTTGAACCTTTTAAATCTTAGATATCTTTGTAGTTTGTTTGATTATTATTATTATTATTATTATTATTATTATTATTATTATTATTATTATTATTATTACAAGTCAGATTAGTTACACCACTTAATCACATTTTTTTTACCCAATTGGCTCGCCGATGG
Organism: Macrobrachium rosenbergii; assembly: GCF_040412425.1. Lineage (NCBI taxonomy): Eukaryota > Metazoa > Arthropoda > Malacostraca > Decapoda > Palaemonidae > Macrobrachium > Macrobrachium rosenbergii. The sequence continues at coordinate 15,396,162 of NC_089752.1, read as the reverse complement.
AGTTGTCTCTAAAAGATGTAGAGGTAAATTTGTTTCTTAGGGTGCGCCACACTACAGTAAAACGTCATAAACCTACTTCTGCGGTTGTTGCATACACATGGCAAACAGGTTTAAAACAGGTCAACGAACATAAATTTTGGATAATAATCCTTTGAAGCGCTGTTTAGGACATGTGGTTGACTTGTATTTAACCTGTTTGTTGTGTGTTTGCGATAAGTCGCCGACTTGTGTTTATGGCATATTTTACTGCGGAATGGAGGCAGCCTTCTATTATTAGCTTATGGTCATAATTTTGAGGGTAAGTTCTTTGCAGCACTCTTCAAACGTACCATTGTTAAAAAAAAAAAATTCTGATGAAATATGTCTCCTAAGCTGTCTAATTTCAATTTTTAAAAGCAGTTTGTAGCATCCGTTGACATCGTGACAACTTAAGTCTCTCTGTTCACGCATGTTTGTGCCGGTGTTTTATTGTCTGAAAGCATCTGCGTATTAATATCCTTTAGGATCGTCTTAATATATTTTAAATTAATGAATCCTTGCCGGTCCCTGCGTTCTGTCTTGGTGTGTGTGTGTGTGTGTGTGTGTGTGTGTGTGTGTGTGTTCGTGTTCTTAGTTGACCAATTTCCCTTTTAATCAAAACTTCTACCCAATTATCAAAGTGA
>NC_089752.1:15378000-15390500 GCF_040412425.1 Macrobrachium rosenbergii | reverse complement strand
CGGGACAGGAAGAATTGAAAGGATGAGAAGTGTGTGGTTAGTAGGGTAAATGGAAGTCATGAAGATGGAGAAATGAATTTTAATTTGTTAATGGAAGACTGGAAGTTGCTGATCCGTACAAGTAATTGGAAGTTAATAAACCAGGTTTGGTAAGATGGAAAATGGGTGAATTTCTGAATAGGCGTAACGAGAAAGGTAGTGGCTGTATGCAAAAGACTGGGAAGAGACTTTTATTGTACAGGAAATCTTGGAGGGGAAGCATGAAGGAACGATTGAGCCAAAATTTTTTCTTGGAAATCAAGTGCGGTGTTGAATGTGACTGAAAGGAAAAAGCTGAAGTGGGGATGAACTGTTTGCATAGCACGTTGATAGGACGAGAAATGTGGAGATATGTAGATGTGGTAATTGTTATTTTTGTTCACATTCACTCTCAACTTTCTCCTCTTGCAGACATTTCTAACTGTTTTGCATGTTTCTGCAGTTTCTCTTCATTAACCCATAATATCCAAACTTCAACCATTCCACTCTCCATTCACGACTCTTTATTATCCAGGAAGTTTTCTTCTACATCTGTCCTTTCTCTGACAGCTTGCATTGCTCACCCCTAAAGACATTGAAAGACCAGGGAAATATAACCATACTGCTTTGTCCTAAGACTTACCTAAACGCCGAACCAGTCACTGTTCCATCTGCATAAACTGTACATTACGACAGGCTTCATTGCCATCATAAAAACTTTTAATAGCTTTCGGTAATTTATCTGCTCTACCATACATTCTCAACAACTTCCACGGTATATGGTCTATCGTTTATATATATATATATATATATATATATATATATATATATATATATATATATATATATATATATATATATATATTATATATATATATATATATATATATATATATATATATATATATATATATATTATATTGTGTGTGTGTATGTGTGTGTAACAATGAGCATAAGCGTGTTGAAGGAAAAAAGAGTTAGGTATAGCCAAGGAATAAATTTGGGCTCACGCCCTTAAGAAAAGGAAGGTAACTGATTTATAGATGTTATTTTATAAATTTGACTTCGCATTAATTACTTCTTCGTTTGCTTCTTCCTTCTCCAAATATAATATATACTCGATACTGTGTGTCAACCAGAGGTACATTACCTCGCCAGGGCTTGTTGAAGAATTTTCCTTTTACTCCGGTCTGTTTTCAAAATGCATATCGGTTATGGAGTTAAAGATCGACGCTCCAATAGATTCCTAATAAACTCTAAGAGTTTTTATGGTGTCGATGATTCCAAATCATTGGTAATATTGATTGTAATACTGTTTTATTTTGAATTTGGATCCATTCTCATCCGTTCTGTAGTCAGTTGTGGGTAAATTGAGGTTCAGGGCCAGAGTCTGATAAGGTGGCACTTGATATAGAAAACGCTGAGGACGATCGTTTTTTATCTGATAAACCCTGCCCATGATATGCACCCTTCTTCCAAGCCATTTAAAGCTGTGGATCGTTCCAGCCAGAAAATTACTCAACTTTATCATGAGTAGGTCACCTGTCACGATTTCTACATGTTATTTATAATAAACTACAGAATCTTTACTGGTTTGCAGATATATTAAAGATATATAGTTTATGTAATATTTAAAGATCTTGGCAACACAGTCTTCTACGCTGAAATCAGAGTTCCAGCAAATCTGATTTTCTCCTATGCATTTTTTTTATGTAGCAAGTGGGTTGTAATTTTAGCTTTGTTTGATACAAGTGACCACGATAAATTTTCTTTAAACAGCAGGAGTGAAGCTTGCTTTGCTTTCGTATTACCCCTGGTGATTTGGGTATAATTTATTCCATTTCATGTAGAAGTAAAAGTGAAGTATGTGGGAATGACTTGCAACGTATGCTGAAAGTTTGAGGCATTTTACAAGGTTACAACAAGCGTTTTGCGTTATTAGATGTTGGCAGTACAAAGCTTGGTGAAGACTTTTCCAAATACAAGAGCAAGTCAGGTTTTGATTCGCTACATTTTATAGCATTCCAGCACCATTGATTGTATAAGAGGATGTCAACAAGTAAACAGACTTTTAACTTGTTCCAAAGAATAAGCGCACATGCTAATAAGTTACAGTAGAAAAAGGACAGGAAGTAACGCGCGCCTTCAATCGCGAATAAAGCATTCCGGTAACTTATTTGCCTTGTCATTTTCTGGACGTAAAATAGTCAGTTCAGAATGGCCGTTTGATGGAGACCCATTAAAAAGAATGATGACAATTAATCCGGTTGAACTGCTTGTTCGTTTCGTATGCAGTTCAGATAACGCAAGTGAATGCATTACTTAATTATATATATATATATATATATATATATATATATATATATATATATATATATATATATAAAAGTATATACATATATGTATATATATATATATACATACATATATAAAACATTAAGTGGTTGAATGCAGAAATAAAAGGTATCCTACTGGAAAAATATGATTTGATGTGCAGTTGCAAGGTATACAGGCCGATGAATATGGTAATCAAAATGAAGTGACAGAAAAAATGAAAGTTATTAAAAAGAGAGGGGAGCAATTGAACGAAAACTTTAGAGAGAATAAGAATTTGCTGGGGAGTGCAATCAAATTCAGAGAGAAAGGTTAATGAACGAATGGATGTGAAAAGAACTGATAAAAATATGGAGATGCTGTCTGACCTGAATGTTGTCCAGGATGGATGACGTGAGTATTTTGAAGATACGTTGAGTGTGTAGGACAGAAAAGCAGAAAGTGTTTGTATAAATTTGAGAATGTTAGTGGAAATCACTGTTAACAAGGACAGTGAAAAGGTTGAGGAACTGAATGAAACCAGAAGTGAGATGCTGCGTTACAACGCTGATAGTATGTTTATCAAGTATGTCTGAATGAGGGAAAGGCTCTAAAGGAAAAGGCGAGAGGAATAATTGTTCCATTTTATAACGGTAAAGGGGCTAGAGGCGACTTTAGGAATTTCTTAATATTTCAGGGAAGATGTATGGTAGGAATTTTATTGAGAAAGTAAGACAGATGACAAGTGGATTGATTGAGGTGGGATGGTGTGGGGATAGACGAGGAAGAGGGTGTTCAGATCAGGTGTCTGCAATGAAGCGGTTATGCGAGAACTTTGCAAGTAAAGGGAAAAAGCTGTGGCATACATGGATATAGAACAAAATTAATGATTGAATCCGTAGAGACAGCATGGAGGGTGTTGAGATTGTATGATATATGAGATAAGTTGTTAATCGTAATTCAAAGATTTTATAATGGAAATAAAGTATATTGAAATATGTAGATGAGACAGTGACTGGTTTGGTATAAAAGTGGATAGGGCAAAACACCCATGCTTGCCCTGATTTTTGTTCTAATATTCTTTTCTGTATTTTTATTTCCACTTTTATTCATATCATACTTATTCCTCGATTGTATAACACTTTTGCAACACCTAACTATTTACTTGTCTGTCGATTTGGACGAACACAGCTGCCCACAAGGCACAGCTTATTCTATGGGGGCGACAAGTCCTGAACCCCTTTGTTTAATTTCCAAATCTAATCCTGGAAGTTAATGTCTTTACCCTTCTAATCCATAGCTCCTTGTGCTGGATGCAGAAGAAGTCTTTGTTCACTGTTGTGGGATGCCGTTCCCTTGTGGAAACGACTGAAGTACAAGAAAGCTATAAAAAATTTACCTTTCCATTATGGGTTGTGAACTCGGTACCGCCTAGGCCAACCTGGGTGTAACGTTGAGGTCCATCACCAAGGATCTTGTTCCTCCAGTGCTATGGGTAGGCGGATAACCAAAAACAATTTATTTTCAGCCACTGTTGAAATTAATTTTGTCCATTGAAAAGCTGCAACATCATCATCAAGAAAAACGCTTACAAAAACCAGTAATCGTTGCATCTTCAGCCTATGGCAATCATCCCAATGATAAATCTCTTACAGAGGTGAATAAGGATAAATCTGGTCTCTGATACCAGAAGTCACACCCACAGAACGCCCCCTATGCAAGGTCCTAAATACTCATGCACAAACACCCTAATAATATGTTGTTCACAGTATCTCTACTTCTATTTTACTTTTAAATACTTTTTAGTTTTCTGTAAAAGAAAACTATTGTGCTGGCTTTCTGTCCCTCCACACTTTTTCTGTCCGCCCTCAGGTCTTAAAAACTACTGAGGGTAGAGGGCTGTAAATTGGTATGTTGATCATCCACCCTCCAATTAACGAACATGCCAAATTGCAGCCCTCTAGCCTCAGAAGTTTTTATTTTGTTTAAGGTTAAAGTTAGCCATAATCGTGCTTCTGGCAACGATATACGTTAGGCCACCACCGGCCCGTGGTTAAATTTTCATGGGCCGCGGCTCACACAGCATTATACCGAGACCACGGAAAGATACATCTATTTTCGGTGGCCTTCATTATACACCGTACAGAAAACTCGATTGCGACGATTTTTTGCTTGTTTTCTAATAAAACTTGCATGGAGATGGCATGGACATGTCCCTCGCGCTGTGGATACCAGGAGAATAGTAAGATTGATTGAGTGATTAATGTAATGTTCTCTGGCTTCGGGACCCCCAAGGTCATTGACGTCGATATCATTAGGTGAGAAAGACGAAATTTATATAAAGCCTAGAGACATGATGACTAGATCATGCATATAAAAAATTAAATCTATAGCATTTGCAGAAGACCTGCTTGTGATACAAATATAAAAATGCCACTGGCATCGTAAACAACTTCTTCCACGAGGACTTTGGCTAGAATGTATCGGCCATTCTGGTCTCGGGCCTCGGAGAGAAGGCTTCTCCTAAGGTCCCTAGACTGGGGGCTTTCAGTTAGCAAATGTTTGACAGTCAAAGGGAAGACCCACACTCACATGGATGAGAACTATGAGAAGAGAGTTTGGAGATTGGTGGAGATTTGTGGAAGGTAAAACACAGAAAAAACACGGGTTGTGGAATTCATAGAGTGCCTTTGCGCCTCGCGGTGTTGGAGGCCACGATGATGGTGATGATTCTATAAGAGTAATTTTTATCCAGCTATTAAAGTACTCTCAGTACAAAGAGATCTTTAAATTTTCTCATTAGCATAGACCATGCTAACGCTTATCAGTTTGGTGTATATTAAAGTCATGCTATTTTCATTGACGTATACATGTTTTCTTATTCTCTCTCTCTCTCTCTCTCTCTCTCTCTCTCTCTCTCTCTCTCTCTCTCTCTGATCTCGGGTGAAGAAAATACTATCGAACAAAATTTTCTTAAACCTTTGTTACTCTTTTACACATCAGTGCGAATTATGCATATTATAGCTATTCGAACATTGTCTGTCGCAGTCACGGTTGCAAGGAGAAAGGAAAAAAGATAAATAAAAAATTTCTTCACGTTGGAGGCGACTTCGACGAAGTAACCCTCACCTCAGAGGGTTGAATCATTCATCAAATATACATCAAAGATGTTTTCTTTCTCTCTTCCTTTCTTTCTCCCTCTCTCTTGTGTGTGTAGTTATTGGTTTATATGCAACAGCATATTTCTATTAGGATGTTTGTATATGACTGAAAGAATTATTAGTACAGTGTACAGAAAAGTATGAAATCAAGTTCTAAATCAAACTAACATCAGTTACACTATCGCGTGCCTGAACAGAGGACAATGATGATGAAGACAGGAATGACGAGATAACTGTTTTAAGTGAAAAGAGAAGAATGTTAAGTAGAAACAAAGCAACGACTTACCAATAAAACATCATTACAACGAAGCTTTTTTCTTGCTTGCTCAGAAAGACTACAATTGGAAGGCATACAACCAGAATATTGATTACGGTGGTTCAGCAGGACGAGAGAGAGAGAGAAGAGAAGAAAGAAGAAGAGAGGTTGGGGTTGGAGAAGTGTATTTCAGTACATGATGACAAACTACTGTAGTGCGTAGTGCGTTAACAAGGGGTGTGCGCTAATTAACGGAGTTAATGAAGTAGACACTTGTTTAAAGTTCCCTTTGTAGGGAGTGCCTTAATGGATTGATAAAAAAAATTACTAGGTGTTACGCCTGTGTAATAAAGAGGTCTTCACATACGAGGTTTATTGGGTAATTATAGCCTGCCTTTCAAAGGTGATATACTTTTTATTATTATTATTATTATTATTATTATTATTATTATTATTATTATTATTATTATTATTCAGTAGATGAAACCTATTTGTATGGAAAAAAGTCCACAGACCATTGACTTGAAATTCAAGCTTCCAAAGAATATGGGTGTTCATTACATGAAGAAGTAAGAGGAAGTAAAGGAAAAGCAGAAAGAGAGATATATATATATATATATATATATATATATATATATATATATATATATATATAATATATATATATATATATATATATATATATATATATATATATATATATATATATATATATATATATATATATATATAAATATGTGTGTTTATGTTTGTGTCTGTATGTATATACACGGGTATTATCTTTACTTTCATTCGGATACAGCTATCATTTTAGCAGCAGAGAGAGAGAGAGAGAGAGAGAGAGAAATCCTGCTTTCTTCTTTTGTGTAAAAATTCCTGGCGAAGGTAATATAGAAGTTGTGAAGAGCGTATTAGAACTTTTCAGTTTTTCGACCATTATTTGGGAATCTTTTTTTTTTTTTTTTATTCCAGTCGTAGGTTATTAAACCGAAACGAACGGGACCGAGTTTGTAAGGAAGTGCGGATTTTGTTTCATTCACTCTTGTTATTTTTGGATATTCTCTGCGAATGAGTAAAGTCCAATGACTTACTATATTAGTGTTTTGCTTTATGTATTTTTATTTTTTTTTATATATGAATGTTTTACGTTATGTATTTTTAAATTTTTTTTCTTAGTTTTTGTCATGATGGAATATGTTATCGGTGTGTGCTGTTCGTATCAGTATTAGCATCTCTTTTCAGTGTGATACATTAATACGAGTATTTGTTATCATCACTGTTATCACAAATGTCAGTACCAGTAAGTCTTATTACGGCATCATATCGGTAGAATTATGCATTATAATATAAGGGCGTAATTACCAAAAAACGTTTCTGCTACGCATAGTCGTGAGTATCTCAGACGAAATATTTTCGAATATTTTCTATTCTACGAGCGCATTTGTGAGAAATTGCAATTAACGATGACATGAATAGATTAAAGAATTAAGTGCTGTATGGAAAGTGGCGTTTACTACCCTCTAGTTAATAGACTCAGTCACAAGACTAAATCAAGATTTTCAGTCTTATGTTAATGTACGAACGTTTTATGCATAAGTTTTCAGCCTTCAGTTCAGGCATCAGCCGTTTTTCGGAGGCCTTCATTCTTTTTCAGATACCAACATTTTACACCAGTTTTCCGTCTCGTGTTTAAATACCAACATTTTATATTCTTGACCTTCCTCAAAAAAGAGCAATTGGAAGCACACTTAATATTATAGAATGGCTGTTAAGGTGTGTGAAATTTGAACCGGTACCGTTGCATATGATAAATTATTATTCTGTTGACGGAAACGCCAACCTATATGTATATATATATATATATATATAAAGAGAGAGAGAGAGAGAGAGAGAGAGAGAGAGAGCTAATAGTTCCACGAATATGAATAGCTGTGAGCTTACGAACATATTGTAAGACCGCCGTTATTTGCAAACTGGAATGGATAACAGGTGATATACATTATATATATATATATATATATATATATATATATATATATATATATATATATATATATATATATATATATATATATATATATATTTGTCTGTGTGTATGTATTTATGTATGTATATATACACACCTCCAGAGGCTGAATAATTTAATGCAGATGTTCACGATTGCTATATTCATTTTTCGGTAAGTTCTAAAATCGCCCATGTCCCAAAGGCCCATTCAGCCGTTTCATCGAAGTTAAGCCCTATTGATATTCCTGTTTCTTGCAGACATTCACCTGGAGTTAGGAGGTGTTCAGATGTACACTCGGCAAGGAAAGTGAGGATACAGTTTTTTTAATCTTCGGACACATATTGCTAATTAATGCGACATCTGACAACTTTAGAAGGGGGAGGATCTACAGTCTAATGTGTTTGCTTTTTGCTTGACCTCCTATAACTTTCAATCATATTCTACGGTTCAGAAAATCATGATACTTAAATGCGGTAATGGCTTCACAGTATTCGTTCAAGTTGTAATTTGCAGCGGCAGTCTGGAGCAAAATAAACATTTTCGATATAACCTACGAATTAACCTTACACAAATGAATTTGACATTACAATGAACAGGAATGCTTGCGTAATCGGAAACGTGATCTTCCATAATGAAATCAAGAGTTAAATTTGAGCAATGTCCAACGAAAAACATGGGGAACAATAAAGGAACGAATGCAATGTTATGATGAGAGAGAGAGAGAGAGAGAGAGAGAGAGAGAGAGTTGCTGTTGTGTAAGCCTAGGCCTATATGTAGAGCTACTCATTTCATTATTTTTTTTTTTATTTAGAGATTGAGTGATACTATACTTGTATAGTATGTTTTAGCAATGGAGAGAGAGAGAGAGAGTTGCTGCTGTGTAAGCCTAGGCCTGTATGGGAGCTACTCATTTTATTATTTTTTCTTTAGAGAGTGAGCGATACGATATTTGTATAGTATGTTTTAGCAATGAGAGAGAGAAACTATGGCAACGTCAAGAAACATCCAGTTACTTGTGTTTTCCCGCTACTCCGCACATCATAGAGAACGCCTGCGGATTTTAAATAGATTTAGTCAACCTACCGTAGCTGTCACATCATTTACTGCCATTAATTCCAACTGACCTTTAACACCGTGAAATGTAAATATGAATGTGTAAAATTAAATAAATTACCATTGCCTCGTATGATGATGCAATAAGCCCTGTTCATAACGGAATACGAGTAAATATTGCCGTTCTGATAAACAGTACTACACCGAGATATCCCTACACTATCTTTTTAGATCTCTATGAACGAAGTCATCTGAGAAATTCTAATTACTTCGGACATCCATGGTGGTTTTAAGTATCTGAACGTTTTTGTTTTGCAGATTTAATATATATGATATAATTTGCATTGTATTTTCATATTCTAGAGTAAATTTACCGAGGTTATGTGTTTTCTGTAATACAAAAAATTAAAATTCGATGAACGAAATCTAATGAAAACTGTATCCTCACTATTCTTGCCGAGTGTACATATATATACTGTACTGCTTTTACCTTACATGTGTTGTCATGAAAATGTCTCATTTTTTTCATGTGGTTTCTTTTGCCAGAATTCCTTTTCCCGAGTTACATTTTTAGCATAGAAATTGCAGACTCTCTCTCTCTCTCTCTCTCTCTCTCTCTCTCTCTCTCTCTCTCTCTCTCTCTCTCTCTCCTGAGCGCGGGATGTTTTCGACATTGATTGTGTAAGAAAGCTACGTAATATCCTCTCCCTTGCAGTGGTCCAAAGGCTCAGTGAAGGTTGTTTTGTCCTTTTATCCTTTGCGTTTTGTTATTATTATTATTATTATTATTATTATTATTATTATTATTATTATTATTATTATTATTATTCCTCGAAAGTTGTTATTATTTGTCTAACTTTGAAATTACGTCATCCTCATTATATATAAATTATATACTATTGATCTGTACTGTCTTGTTTGAAATTTTCTGGTACTGAAATTTTGTGGACTTTACTCCCCTTAAAGCCCACAAAAAAGATTGATATAGGTTGCATTTGTATATTGTAACATCAAGATAAGCCTTATTTTGTCTGCTGATGGGAAGTGGTTTATAATTCCAAAGTTAGACAAATAATGCCACAATTTTTGACGGGACAGGAATAATAATAATAATAATAATAATAATAATAATAATAATAATAATAATAATAATATTATTATTATTATTATTATTATTATTATTATTATTATTATTATTATTATTATTATTATTACTATTATTATTATTAGGTTTATCTTATGGCCTTAAACTATTGGCAAAGGAATATTTATCAGTGTGTCTTGTGCAGCCAACAAACGTTGGTGGTTTATCCTAGGGCCACGCATAGCAGGCATAGATGGTCTAGCAATGATTTATAAAGGAGGTTTATTTAGGTAAACCTCAATTAGAGAGCATGCAGTCTTTTTTTTTTTTATTGGCCTCTATTTAGAAAATTATTTTAATTTTGATGGTACTTTCTAAAAATAAATAAAAATCAGAAAGAAATGCATTAGCAGCATTAAACCTATCAGCATAGTTACGAGTGGTTTAATATTTCGATCTTTACCCCTTATCACACTTGTTTCTAGTGATGTTGCCCACGTTGCCACGTCTTTTCTCGCTTTCTCTTCGAACGGCGTCTTCGTTGGCTTTGTGGAACTGGTGGGATGTTATGTCTCCTGACCAGTTGCGTGTATTCCATGTGCCAGACAACATTCTACGTTTCCATTCCAAATTTGCGAACCTTTAATGTACTGATTGCTAACGACTCGATTGATTCAGGATTTCAGTGGTGTCATTTAAAATGATTACTTGTCAGTGACATTGTCCGATCGTAACTGAAAGTGTGATGGCTTTGTCAGCTTTATTTTAATTTTGGGGGTTGTCATTTTGAATTGCAGTGGAAGACTAGTTCTCCAAGGGAACACGAGCCAATTAAAGTATCTTAACTATGTTGCCTCAAAGACTTGTTGAAGCTGTTAAGTTGCCTGCCTTTGTAATGTCCTGAGAACTAGCCCAAGGCGAGCATGGCTGCCCTAATCTAATTGGGTTACTGAAAAAAAATTGGTGTGACAGTGGACTTCTATTTTTATAGAATAACGATCAGGAAACCAAGAGGATGGCAGAGAATTCCTTGTACAGGAAATAAATAGAATGAAGCTCTTGACTTCATCACATTATCAGTGGGACAGCGAGACCTGGCTTGTACGGATAGGACTTAAGAGAGAGAGGTTACAGCAGCCACAGTAACTCGAGTTCCCCTCCCATGACTCGAGGTGGATTATTTTGGTCGATTTGCTCTGATCAGAGGCTGAAGCCGGCTCACTCTTTCCGACTGACGTATTTTTTAACTAGAGTGTGTTTACTTATTAATCATTTGATCATTTGATTTATTATATTTGTGATCTCCTCAGGCATTGTAAGATGATATATTCTTTGCATTTTCACACTACTTTCTCGGTGAACATATTATTATTATTATTATTATTATTATTATTATTATTATTATTATTATTATTATTATTATTATTATTATTAAAAAATACTCATAGTAGCATGAGTCTTGAAATGAAGAAACATATATTTAAAAGATAAATCTGTATAGAGCTTTGATTCCCCTTTTCAGAAAGAGGGAATCAGACAGATTCTAAACTCTCTGCAGATTTTGGCTTGAAATTATAATACACATACATAACTGTGGATTTGTTTCTCCGTTATTATTATTATTATTATTATTATTATTATTATTATTATTATTATTGTTACATATTATTATTACTTGTAGGCAGTCTCGCCTGAAATAAATGGGACAAACCCACTGCTGGTAGGGCGGGTAAAAAGATAAGATAATAATAATAATAATAATAATAATAATAATAATAATAATAATAATAATAATAATAATAATAATAATAATAATAATAATAATAATAATAATAATAATAATAGAAAAATACTCATAGTAGCATGAGTTAAAATGTAGGAACAAATCCACAGTTATGTTTGTGTTTAGCTTTATTTGTAGCTACATTTGTACACTTATATAACTGCGGATGTGTGTCTCTTATAATAATAATAATAATAATAATAATAATAATAATAATAAAGAGAACCATGACTGTCGCTGCCTTGCCAACAAGCTGAGTTCCTCACAATGTCAATTTGCACAATTTATGCATTGCATTCAGAAGTTTCGAACCAGGCATGCAGACTTTCCATCCGTTGGGTATTTAACTTGCTGACTTGACTTACATTTGTCTAAGTCTCTCGGGAGTGTGAAGATACAGGTACCGTCATTGTCAGAATTACCAGAAGAATTCCCCTGGAAGTTGATTTAGCGGACCAGAAGTAATCATTTTAGTTACGTAAATTCACTACTGATTTGTTGAGTTGGACTAGCAGAATATAATAATAATAATAATAATAATAATAATAATAATAATAATAATAATAATAATAATAATAATAATAATAATAACACTTTTAACATTAAAAATAAAAACTAATAGTAATGAAAAATTTTTCTATTTTGGTATTTTACTCCCTTTGGCAGGTCAAATCTATTTCCAAAGTTCATGGAGGAGAAATGTGGTAGGCCTAACTCAGTGCACTGTAGGCATTGCTTGAGGTTATTTGAAGCGTCCCTTCGGCCCCTAGCTGCAACCCCTTTTCATTCCTTTTACTGTACCTCCATTTATGTTCTTTCTTCCA
>NC_089752.1:15355500-15373000 GCF_040412425.1 Macrobrachium rosenbergii | reverse complement strand
TTGAACGAGGAAGTGCAAAAGGAATTACATAATCAAGCTGCCGATCTGTAAGTGTAAGTGATGGACAAGAAGAGAGAAGCTCGTGAGTTAAAGGAGGAAAACAAACGAAGAAAGTGCGGATAAGGAAATCAAGAATCTGAGAGACCACTTGGAAGAACTCGGTCTTCTCGTTGAAGATATTTATTTGATGCTTCAAAGCTGATATTTCCAATCTGTCTTGCTCTCCTATTCTCCTCATTATATCATCTAGCATTTGCCCATACTCTTGGATTTTGTTACAGAGGTGATCATTACAAAAATCAAAATCTCACCCTCTCTTGGTCGTCCTCCTTAAACTTGGGTTTTTTGCAAACTTTATGAAGTAGCCACACCAGAGAGACTTTCCTTGCCCTTCGTTGCTGAAGGACGCCAGGCGAAAGAATGTGGTTGGCGCCAGATTTAATCTGAAGACACTGAAGGAAAACCTTTTTATTTTCTGTTTTTCCTGGCAAATTCCTATTAAATGCTCATGTAAAGATGTGTTTATACTACAGGGAATAAGGCAATGGTATGTAAAAATGCAGTTGCTCTAAAACTATCATTTGGAGTGGTTGAAGTTTGCAGCTTGTTATTGGACATGTTATGTCAGTTGTCACATTTACTTTCCTCGTATTAACATCAAAAAACATCCACATACGACCAAAGCATTGTCTGGAAACATAATTTCTTGAGCCGTGTTCTAACAAATTTGTATTTATAGGCTAATATGTAGTTAGCCAAGCCAGCAGCCATATGACGTACAACCTTAATACAAACTTGAGGTCAAGACGCTGACGGTGTTCAATATCAAAGTCAAAATTTCCACATGTGCAGCACAATATCAAGCTAATTTATATCCTTATAGATGGTAACAAAAAAATTTCACAACTTTTAATTAAAAAGCCTCCTACCACCTATGGGAGGTTATGTTCAGCTAGATACACTAGGCACCCACGGCACGAGAGTTTCCAGATAGTCTAGTACTACTGCTGTACAATAGTAGCTATAATAATAATTTCTATTATTATTTAATAACTTACATACTTTTTACACTAATTTAAGTAAAATATCTTATTATAGTCTGCTTAGTATCAGTAAAAGCAGTTATAGTTATTTAATTACTAGCTGACCAACCTGACACCGCCCGGGATAACTCTGAATGACAACCGAGAAATTTTCTCTCTCTCTCTCTCTCTCTCTCTCTCTCTCTCTCTCTCTCTCTCTCTCTCTCTCTCTTCTCTGTAACACCCTCTTCCTCTCCTCTCTACCCTCTCTCTCTCTCTCTCTCACTTCCTCTCCCTCTTATTCTCTCTCTGTCACCCCCTTCCCAACCCCCACCCCCTTTGGTGCCATTGATGTTTTATCCCCACAGTATTGTTTTCAGGATAGGAAGTCATATTTATACCGAAATTAGGCATAATGAATTCGTAAAGCTATTAAGTCTACGGGCATAACCAGCCCCTTTTCACGGACAGACCCAGCCCCGTTTCAGGGAAACCCTTCCGACCCCCACCCCCTTTAGTGCCCTTCGGTGTTAGAGATGTCTTACTCCCACAGTGATGATTCTAGATAGTAAGTCATATGTATATCAAGTTTGGTTGAAATTGCCCGATGCATTTCAGAGTTATGCTGGCACACACACACATACGTACATACATACATACATACATACATTTATATATGTATATATATATATAGATTTATGCTAATGTACCTGCATAATTATTACTGTACTGTACTTGAAAAGTACTTTAATGTACTTGATTTTTCAAGTACTTTTGTCTCATGTACACTCGGCAAGGAAAGTGAGGATACAGTTTTTGTAAATCTTCGGACATATGTTGCTCAATAATGCGACATCTGGCAACTTTAGAAATGGGAGGAGCTTCCGTCTTATTGTGTTTGTTTTTTACTTGACCTCCTATAACTTTCAATCATATTCTACGATTCTGAAATCATTGATACTTAAATGCAGTAGTAAGTTTTACAGTATTCGTTCAAGTTGTAATTTGTAGCGACAGTTCGAGCAAAATAATCATTTTTACGACATAACTTACCAAGCAACCTTACAAATGGATTATGACACCACATTCAACGGAATGCTTGCATAATCGGTGCGATCTTCCATAATGAAATCAAGAGTTAAATTTGAGCAATGTCCAACGAAAAGGAACGATGCAGTGTTATGAGAGAGAGAGAGAGAGAGAGAGAGAGAGAGTCAACATTTGTGTAAGCCTAGGCCTATATGTGTACTAAGAGCTACTAATTTCATTATTTTTTTTCTTTTAGAGATTGAGCGATACTATATTTGTATAGTATGTTGTAGCAATGGAGGGAGTGAGAGAGAGAGAGAAACTATGGCAACGTCAAGAAACATCCAGTTACTTGTGTTTTCCCGCCGAAGTTTCGCGCTGCTCCTAACATCATAGAGAACACTCTTGTGGATTTAAATAGATTTGGTCAACCTACGCTATCTGTCACAACATTTACTGCCATTAATTCTAGCTGACTTTTAACACCGTGAAATACAAATATGAATGTGTAAAAATTAAAGAAATTATCATTACCTCGTATGATGATGCAATAATGGCCGTTCATAACGGAAAACGAGTAAATATTGCCGTTCTGAAAAATAGTACTACACCCAGAGATATCCACACACTATCTTTAGATTCTATGAACGAAGTCATCTGAGAAATTCTGATTACTTCGGACATGCATGGTGTTTTTAAGTATCTGAATGTTTTTGTTTTGCAGATTTAACATATGATATAATTTGCATGTATTTTCATATTCTAAGTAAATTTACTGAAATTATGTGTTTTCACAAGAAAAAATTAAAAATTGATAAACGAAATCTAATGAAAACTGTATCCTCACTTTTCTTGCCGAGTGTACAAGTACATTGATTTTTAAAGTCTGAAGTATACAAATACAATTACTCAGCGTATGGTACTTAGTCCAAGTACAATTGCTAGTACTTGTACTTGACCCCAAGCCTGTAACAAGTCCATCCAACCTCATATACATATACGTATATAATATACATATACATATATAAATATATATTTATATCATGCTTATATACAGAAATCACATGCATCTACTGTGATTTTTAAGCACACACACACACACACACACACACACATATATATAGATGTATATATATATATATATATATATATATATATATATATATATATATATATATATATATATATATATATATATATATTTACCCATATATATAATACACACACACACACACACATATATATATATATATATATATATATATATATATATATATATATATATATATATATATATATTATATATATATATACTATATATATATATTACCTGTAAGATTTTTTCTCTGAATAATAGTCATATTTTTCAACACATGCAAACAATCCAATAACAGTTTACAATTTTAAATTTTGTATGCTTCCTTTTAAGATTTGGGTTAATTCGCTATTGAGAAAGAAAAATACACATTTATTTCTGATACGATATTGCCCTCCTGAAGTTTCATGTTTAACTGTCACGCAAGATTTCTTGAGCAATAATTCTTAATGTATGTATTTTGTTAACTAATCTTCATTTCTGTACTTGTCTATCATCATCTTTACCATATATGGCTAATTCACTATACCAAAGCATTTGTTTTACTAGGCAGTGGCTTTTAATCTTGATTAAGGCGAAGCTTGCTTTATCAGGCAGTGGCCGTTTCTCTGTATTGTATGAGAAATTTCGCACATTTTGAGTAATGTACCATTTATCATTATTATTAAATGTACAAACTGGATGAAACTGAGGAAATTCTAGAGATTTTTCTTGAAGTTATTTTATGAGTCCACATTCTTACTCCGGTAGAATCTTTTGTAATGTCCTCGTCTTGAAGGTAACATATTCTGTGAATGAAAAAGATTAATACTAATGAATAGGAATTGTGAATATCCCGGTATTATTTAAGAAGACAATACTCATTCTCTCTCTCTCTCTCTCTCTCTCTCTCTCTCTCTCTCTCTCTCTCTCTCTCTCTCTCTGGCCCCCGCCTAAGTTACCACTTTTAATTCGTGAGAGTTTGTGCGTTTATTAGTGTCATGTTCGGACACAATATTTGCCAGCTATTTTTAGACTACGTTGGATTCTCATGTTTCTGTCCGTGTATTTGTGGCAAGACTAATTTGTTGCGTTGTTAACAAATTTCCAGAGAAATGAGACATAAAAGTTTTATTTATTCTGCTTCTCATGGTCATGATAATAGTAAATTTCTTTAGAGATATGTGATAAATAAAGTGATCTAATCTAAAAACGCAAGTTAAACCTAAAATCCAATTTTACTATCAATGCCATAAAGGAGATTTAACCAACTCGGCCATCTATCAACAGAAAAGGGTTAATAGAGTTAGTGCTTGCGTTATATCAAATCTGATTCCTGATAGTCGTCTAATATATGAGTACGGAACTTCTTACATAATAGTAGGCTTATATTCCTGTAACTGGACAAGGACTTAAAATGTGATTATTTTCACTTATAAATTAAAGACTATTTTTTTATTGCCATTAAAACTAAGCCCTTCAGTGGTCACCTGAGCAATGGCTGTTATAGTGACCACTAGGAGAGAGACCTGTGAAGGTCACCAAGAACTTGGTGGACTCCAGAATACAAAGGTCTTTTTGGGGCTTCAAAAGAAAGACCCTTAATGACAACCGTGGTACATTGTAGTCGCGTTATACCAAAAAAAAAAAAAGTTTTGAACTGTCAACAAAACAAAAGCCGTAAGTAGCCATCCATGCTGTAAAGGTCTCGAATGCGACCAAAACGGAAGAATTTTTAGGTCAACAGACGAAAGGTACAGAATGGCCACTAACAGAGAAAGTGGATTACCCCATTCTTATGCTGTACTTTGTACTTTCCCCGGCTTTCCTTCCATTACTTTTTGCTTTACAAGTTAATGACATTTATGCTCATTCTTTGTGACTTTTTGTTGATTCTGAATAATAATAATAATAATAATAATAATAATAATAATAATAATAATAATAATGTTGCTCAGTCGGGCAATTGAATCTTTGGTATCCGGTTCAGAGAAATATTTTATTCTCCTGCTGTTTCTATCTCCTTTGACAAAGGCAGCAGACTGCTTGCCCTGTCGGCCTCTGCTTTTAAATAAAATATCAGTATGAAGTGGATCTTGCATTACTGGAATGACTATGCTGAAGGGAATAAAAACTGGGGATTGTTAATGTGGCCTTGATTGTTGTTGATATTTCGATCCAAAAAAATCATTGTTGCTAAAAGTTTGTGAACATTGTGGAAGCAGCGTCACTGGTTATTAACTTGCAAAGAAATCTTCCAAAAATAAATTTTGGAAAAGAGAGAGAGAGAGAGAGAGAGAGAGAGAGAGAGAGAGAGAGAGAGAGAGAGAATAACAAATGACTAGTAAATAAATACAAATAAATGCTTAGAATGTAAATTTTGAGAGGACGTTTAGAATATTGTAGGAAACGATCCCAATGCGCTTTGGAATGTCATTACATATTAATGAGTTTTCTGGAGTGCCAAATAAGTTAACAAAAATATTTTAGAATTTCATTATGCACGAATAGTTAACAGAAGATGTGTTTTGGGAACACAATGTCCCCGACGTTGGAATAATTCCGGTTTGAACTTTTGCCTTTTAGTGTGCCCTTGACTTTTGGGTTCCCCAAATGAAATGTTGAAAACCCATCACCCATAAGGGATGTAGGGTATAAAAAGCTTGAGATGTTAATCTTCAAAGATATTAAAATATAGCGAGCGGACGGACGGACATTTTTAGGGCCAGATAGGTTGGCAGACTGGCGGACAGACAAGTCAGTTACTTTATGCTTGTGGATGGTAAACTAGGCCATTAAAATATGTATTTTAACCTTTACAGCAGAAGTATTATAAAGCTTTTTTCGGTGAACAACCGATACTGTGATTTTTGTTACTGTTAATTGAGTCAGTATTATCCACATCAGAGAAAATGTTTGCAAAAACTAGTAGGGAACACACTAACAGCCAATTAGCATGGCTGGCTAATTTTCACGGAACAGAATACCATTATGTTACTAGCAAAAACAAATATTTATGAATGAATACACAAAATAATGTGATCTTTGCCTGACTAGGTTGGCTGCTGGCGCATCCAGTGTGTCATTTTGTGATATCAGGAGGCTTAATACTACTCGTTTTGCTAGGAGTTTTATTTTGACGACAACTGAAATGTGGAATAATTTGCCTAGGTTAGTTGTGGAATCTCCCGATCTCCAAATATTTAAGCGAGGAGCAAATTCCTTCCTGCTTCTACTGACGTCTCATGAATTTAGATATATCGGTTTTATTTTCTATTGTCTCATACTTATTTATTTACTTCTCTTCTTTTCCTATAACTTGTCGTTTCTTCCAGACTTGATTTCCGTTGGTGCTCTCTGCGGTTTATAGTTTGTTGACTTTTCCTTTAAGGGTTTTCAGCTGGAGATTTCAAGAAAGAAAAGAAAAACAAGAGAAGCAAATTAAAATGAATACGATTAAATCAATATAAACTTAAAATGAATACGATTAAATCAATATAAACTATGTCAGTGAAGCAAGTTAATTCAAGATAGCCCTGCAAGATAGTCCATTACCATTAAAAGCACAGACAACCATAACACCTGTATTATTATTATTATTATTATTATTATTATTATTATTATTATTATTATTATTATTATGGTGACAAATGAAATCCCTGGTACTATCCTCTCCATGACTAATATTATCAGTCTGGTATTTTCACATCTTAATGTTAATTTCAGTCTGCTTGTGCGTAAGTTCTTGAGCACGCTCGTTACACTTATGATAACTGCATAAGGCGTTCCTGAATGAGTTAATAAAGTAATTTGAAGTGAATATGATATATATATATATATATATATATATATATATATATATATATATATATATATATATATGTATGTATATATATGTATATATATATATATATATATATATATATATATATATATATATATATATATATATATATATATACATACATACATACATACATATACACACACACAGATATACATTAATCCTCATATCTTTTATTCTTATTTATTTTGTTGCGTTCTCTCTCTCTCCCCCCCCCTCTCTCTCTCTCTCTCTCTCTCTCTCTCTCTCTCTCTCTAAACCAGTTATTTAAAAAAATTGCTTGAATGTCACTGTTTTCTGTTTCTGATAACCAATCATTTGGAAATAGAACTGTCTCTTTCTCTCTTTCCAAAGCAATTATTTTGAAATAGAGGTCTCTGAAAAATAGATCCAACATGTCTATAGAGAATACTGTATATATAGTCGATTCCGGCCACGTGGAAGCAAAGCCTAGTATCCCGAGCTAGGTGATGAAAATGCCCCCTAAAAAGAAAAACATGCTTTTTCGCAGACAAACAAATACCCGAACCTGTGAAAAACACGTACAGTGTATGTTGGGAATAACATGAATGCGTATACGCGGTATGTTAAAAAATAACAGGTTACTGGCGCTCGTCAAAAGAAAAACTATGTATAAAGAGAGAGACGGAGTGAAAAAAGTATCAAAGGAATTTTAGAAACTAATGTTTTGCGCACGCTTTTGACGAGATTCACAAACAGGCTGCTCTCTCTCTCTCTCTCTCTCTCTCTCTCTCTCTCTCTCTCTCTCTCTCTCTCTCTCTCTTGTTTCTCCGCCATCCCATTCCCCTTTTATTCTTCTTTTTATTGTTTTGACCAAAATGTAAGCTTGCCGTCCTGATTGAAGCGCTCAATAGCGTAGATCTGTGCAAGGGTATGAAATTGTCCAATCTTTGGTTACTACGCTCCTTGATTAAAAAGTTAAATTGGGCGGATGTTGAATTTTTCACAATGCCTCTCTGTAATTTTCAGAAGTCCTGTGTCCTGTACTCTTTCCGTGTCAGTGAAATCTTGGCGTATAGCTGATATAATAACTTGGCTATGATATTTGTGAAACTTGTATGTAGAGATGTCTTGACCATCTAAATTTATAAAGCTTAGTATAAGCTCTGTGATCTTTCCTTGTTCCGGGTTTTGGGAAAAATGAATAGAAGTGTAAACAATTTGATTTAGATGTGGTTGTTGCTGTGAATGTTTTATATAAAAATTGTAAAATGAAAAATGTTAGTGATGATGATGAAGATGATGCTGTATTTTTATATCTTTGAAGTATCAGTCCGTGATTCTCACTAATGACATTGCGTTCACCCGTCAAGGAAAATAACAGGGCCATAGAGGTTCTGTTAACTAGAAGAACTCATATTTGCGCACAATGGTTAAAGGAACAGTTCTTGATTTGTTATAATGCTTTCATCCATGCCTCTTTCCTCTCAGCTAGGACACTTGTATTTTTGCGGAGTTGTGTATGGTATTGTATATGCATTCATGCGCACCGGGAAAAATTATGCACTGCCATGGTGTCTCTCCATATCTATTGTAAGAGTTTCTTTGCAGATCCATCACCCTTCACAGTTTTCGTGATCATTATTATTATTTTTTTAAAGTAATATTAAAGTATTAAAGTATAATTAAGTTTTAAAATACTTAATTATAATTAAGTATTAAAATAACGCTTCCTGCTTTATTTTTAGCTACTAACAATTCTGATCATCAAACACCCCCTCTCTCTCTCTCTCTCTCTCTCTCTCTCTCTCTCTCTCTCTCTCTCTCGCTTAATGTCAAGTGTCGAAACAGACGGACAGGAAAGTAGTAATTGAGTTTTAAGTGTGAATGCGTTCGTTTCTCTCTCTCTCTCTCTCTCTCTCTCTCTCTCTCTCTCTCTCTCTCTCTCTCTCTCTCTCTCTCTCTCTTAAAATAAGACATGTCGAACTACTATGCAAATTTTGGATAACGTTGTTGTTTTGATTTAATCGAGTCCGAGGTATTAGAGGAGCGTGACTATTTTTTTTTTCTTTGAAGTGGCAGAGGTCATCAGCGAACGTCAAGATTTTAAATAATTTGTTGAAAGTTAAGGAATGATTTTGGCCTCCTGTCACTGTAAAAGAAATTTCTTTCTTTGATGGCTACTAGTAGTTCAATCTCCTCTCATTCTGTTTTATATTTTTGTATTTCTCTCTCTCTCTCTCTCTCTCTCGTTACTACATACTGCCCTTTCTGTTTCTCGCTCTAGCTATCAGTTATTTAACAAACTTCCTCCGTGAAGTGTTCTTAATTCTCTCTCTCATTTGTATATGTCTCTGTCTGGCATTCTCCCCGTGTTACTCTGTCTTCTGTCTGGCTCGTTCGACAGAGCGACAACACGCAGTGCTGCAACTGTTGGAAAGTGGGTAAAGGCATGTAACGCTTCCTGGAGAGAATAAAGCTTTCGCTTTTTCTCTTGTTTTGCATCGCCGCCTCCCATTTCCTATTCTGCTTCCTCTATATTATTCTTCCGTATGTTACTGATGGAATGGAGGAATTGAGTTTTGGTGCGAGTACCTTCTTTTGTGTGCGTGTACATATATATATATATATATATAATATATATATATATATATATATATATATATATATATATATATATATATATATATATATGTATGTATATATATATATATATATATATATATATATATATATATATATATATATATATATATATACATATATACACACACACACACACACATATATATATATATATATATATATATATATATATATATATATATATATATATATATATATATATATATATATATATATATACATGCATACATACATACATACATACATACATATATATATATTGTATATGTAATTGTAATAGCCGCAATGCCCTCTTAACTTCTCGAATTCTTCGCGTTTTTTTGGATACGCTTGTTACTACAAAGCCTTAAGATCCAAGAGCAAGAAAAAGATATTATAATGCCTGGTAGCGGGAAACGAACCCCGGGTCCCAGAATCACAACTGGGTCACGTTGCCGACCCAGTTGACCCAGTTGTGATTCTGGGGCCCGGGTGCGTTTCCCTCTACCAGACATCATAATATCTTCATATTTCTTGCTCTTGGATCTTAAGGCTTTTAATGACTAACGTATCTAAAAAGCGCGAAGAATCGAAGATTAAGAGGGCATTGTGGCTATTACAATACTTATGTATCTGGTAAAAAGTGACCTGTAGATTCTACATATATATTATATAATATACATATATATAATATATATATATATATATATATATATATATATATATATATATATATATAATATATATATATATATATATATATATATATATATATATATATATATATATATATATATATATATATATATATATATATATATATAATAATATGTGTGTGTGTTTGTGATCTTATTAGTCCCCTTTAGGAGACAACATTCCTTTTGTCTATCTGTTTTGACTTATCTGGCCGTCCGTCATTCTATCCGTTACGCTTGCCCGCTCATCACAGTTCCTTCTACACTAATGAAGGGATTCGTTGCAAACTTGTTTTAAACGTAGTCCACTATGTATAGATGTACATGAAGATAAATTGTCCTTCTTTACGTCACTATCTCACATTTAGCTTGTCGTCACAGCTTCTCCTCCAGTGAAGTGATTTTAGTCAAATTTGGTACAAAGTTAGGTCCATTTGGCTTCGGTCATCTTTCTGCTTGTTCAAGAATCCACCAGTGTGTATGTCATACTTACTTTGTCATTACAACTCCTCTTACACGGTTGACTGGGTGCAGGTTAATTTCAATACAAAGTAAGTCATTTATATATGCTGTAGATGTGTATGAAGGGCGGTCTGTCACTCTTACATTGACCTTGCCACTATAACTTTCTCCGTTGAAAGGATCTCGTTCTAAAATGGTACTAAGGTAGATCATCACGCTTGGAGACGCATGATAGGGTATCGTCTGACCGTCTTTCTGTTCAGGGGTCGGTCCGTCAGTGTGTCTGTCACGCTTACATCACAACACTTCCTACTTAGTTGATGGCTAGCGGGTCAAACTTGATACTAATATAGACCATCATATTTCTGCCTGATTATCACTGCCTTCCACATGTATCATGTTTTCACAAATTCAACATGGCTGAAGGGATTTCGGACTTGATATAGGGCTAGAATAATACACATAATCGCGCATGAAAGGAAATCATCCACCTATCTGTCCGTCATGTGTTATTCGCGCTTACTTTATTGCAACTCTTACATGGATAAAGGGAACTCAGTTAAACGTGTTACGTAGGAACTCTGCTAAAATGTGAAATTGTGATTCAAAATTTCATAAATTGCTCACTTGGCTTTCACCTTTGCCATAACTTGTGACCTATAATAGATAGAGTCTTATATACGACATGCATACTTCAATAATGAAGCCCTTTCAGACGGCACCAAGTTTAGTAACTTGTGGTCATGATCAAAACATTTATTCTAAAAATGGCTGCTGGGGTTCGGGGGCGGGAGTTTTATTCATGCTTCACAAGCATGTCTTGTCAGGAGAAAATTGCTTGATATATTTACTTTTTGCAGTTACTATTAACATTTCACCAGTCGGAATGTTCGATGAAAGGAAGTTGGGCAGGGCCGTTAAGGGACATGTATTGCTTTAGCAGTGCTCTCAGAATGATTGGTAATCTTAATTTCAGTCGTCGAAACTCTCTCTCTCTCTCTCTCTCTCTCTCTCTCTCTCTCTCTCTCTCGCGATTTATTATACGTAAGTTCATGGTAATTTTTCAGTTATAAATCATTTCCTAAGTACACATTTTATCGAGTGAAGACTTTACTCAAACTGTCCATTGGTAATGCAGATTTTATTGAGGCCATTTTTATTAAGGTGCCAAGATAAAAGTTCTTCCTTGGAGGGGTGGGTAGAGCTCTCGTCTAGCACAAATTAATTTTTACTAGGTAACAAACTATGTTGCCGAATCCTTAGAAGGATTCCATTCCTAAGGACCATTTCCTAAATTTAAAGGGAAACTAGTCTGCAAATTAGGGGGCAGGGTGACGTTGGGGCACGTTGTCTAGGTTTTTTCCAACTAGAAAATATTGTATATGACCAGATCCGCTCGTTCATGAGCTTAGGGTAGGATACTAAGTAGTCGGAAAATATCTTTTTCCGCCTCATTGATGACCTTGGTAAATATGACGCCCGTCGAAACAGTCAGTCACTCAAGACTTCGTCTTTCTCGCTTTCATCTGCTGCATCCTTGTATCTGTTTGTCAGTCATTCTCTCATTTGACAGAATGACGCCGCGCGCGCCATCTAGCTGAAAGTAAGAGAGAATCAGAACGACATAGCACTTTCACGTTTCCTCTTTCTCTTCCCCTTCCCGTTTCCAGTTCCCCCTTCTCCTGCCGCATCTCAATTCCTCCTTTTCCTGCCCTTAAAAGCTCCTTTTGATTAAGGAAAAAAAGAAAGATTTGATTAATATTTGAATTCGACGGAATTCAATATTAGTCTTTCGTAAATTACAGATGGAATGGAGAAATTGAGTTTTAAGTGTGAATGCGTTCATCTCTCTCTCTCTCTCTCTCTCTCTCTCTCTCTCTCTCTCTCTCTCTCTCTCTCTCTCTCTCTTTGTGTGAGCGTCTGTGATGCAGTATTCATCTCCTGGTCTGTGGGGATAAGCGTCGAGAAACGGGAAATTTCATTAAAAGTTTGTTTGATAAATGTTAAAAGATGGATAAAGAATAATGTCCTCCGCGATTATGGGGTTCTCTCACTCGTTCTTTTAATCGCTTTTTTTGTGATTTTTATCTTCTGCATAATTATTTTAATTTGCGTAAGGTACTCGTCATGATGTTGTGGGTAGTGGTGAATATTCGTTTATTATTATTATTATTATTATTATTATTATTATTATTATTATTATTATTATTATTATTATTATTATTATTATATAATTATTGTGGATTTTTCTTAACCTGTATGTTATTTGCAAGTGACCTTCAATAATCCCGTCTGTTTGTCCGCGCATCGGCAAATTTCTATCTTTTTATCTCTATAGCTTTGCTGACATTCGTTATGTGGCATTGAAACTTGATGAGTTTCTGTGAATCAGAACAACGCGTTTGGTTAAATTTGCGGCCGCAAATACTTTTGTATTGATTAATAACTATATAAATTCAGGACATTGGGTTGAGTTTTTCATACCATCATCCGGGTGGGTACGCTTTCACTTTTTACTTAAGGTTGTTTAGTTAAGGTGAAGGTCACACAGAATCTCTTTATTATGACTGGTCAGTTTTTTTAGCTTCTGTTGGCTTGGTTGTTTCTGCGCGTTTCTTTTTTTTTAATCCAATAGAATTAGTCTGTTAAATAATGTGGTTTCTTGTGTGTACCTCAACAAATGTTTTTCATAATGGAGACGTTTCGTTGAAGAATATGATTGTAGATTGTTGTATTTCCTTTGAATATAAAAATAAAAGCTATTCGTTTACCAAGGAGTACAGAGAATTGAATAACAATCTCATATGTGTATGTTATATGTAATATATGTATGTATATGTGTGTGTATCTGTATATGTATATATATATATATATATACATATATGCATATATATACTATGTATATACAGTATATGTGTGTATACAGTAAATATAAATATATATATATATATATATATATATATATATATATATATATATATATTTATAAATGTATATATATATATATATATATATATATATATATATATATATATATATATATATATATATATATGTATATATTAGTAGGAATAAAAACCATCTGATAACTCACCTTGCGGAGCCGTGAGAATGCTATATTTCCTTTTCCCAGCGCCCCTAAAGAATTAAAAAGCATGTTTTTTATTGCGTTGAGAGAAGAAGCTTGTCCAACTTTTCAAGGGCATTCCTGCCACCAAGATGTCCACAGCATTTGGGTAGATGGCGCGCTGCCTTGAGGTAAATTGTGTTTGTATCTTTAGCATTTGACACTTCCCGCAGCAGCAATGTCATGGTTGAATTGCCTGAGTCCACCGTGGTAGTAGGAATCAGTTAATAAGCTGGAATAATGTATGTGGTTGCTGTTGCCTGGAGAGAAAGATTGTCTGTTTGCCATTCTGGGGCCATTTCTTGCCGTAGCTATGGGCGTACAGTCATTAGCAACCAGGCCATAGCGAAATGGATACCAGAAGCTGGATCAACAAATGTTAAATTGGGTGGTGGAAGAATGATAGTGATTGATTCTTATTGGTATTTGATAGTAAATATAAGAGATGATGGTAGGGTGAGAGAGGAAGTGAGTCACGGAATAGGTGAAGCAAGAGGTATTAGCGTGTGAAAAATATTCGGAAGAAACTCAAACAAGTAAAAAATGCGTCGAAGCTTCTTCAGCTCAATCGAGTTTTCTTTATGAACCGCGGCCCGTGAAGCTTTCATTCACGGCCTGTCCTATAGCGTTGCCAGACGTACGATTATGGTTAACTTTAACCGTAAATAAAATCAAAAGTACTGAGGCTAGAGGGCTACAATTTAGTATTTTGATATTTGGAGGGTGGATGAGCAACATATCAATTTGCAGCCCTCTAGCCTCAGTAGTTTTTAAGATCTGAGGGCGGACGGACAAAGTGCGGACGGACAGACAAAGCCATCTCAATAGTTTTCTTTTACAGAAAACTAAAAGCGGATTGAAGTCAGGTTGGAAATGCAGGAAGGGATTGTTGAGCTTCGCTGCTTTTTGGAAGTGAAGGAATTTTGAGATAACATGAAGGGGTAAGAAAGAAGGCTAGCGGAAGTGAAATGCTAGATAAGAGTGTTTGAGATGGCTTTGTCAAGTCGAAAGAGCACATGAAAGAAAGTATATCTTCGTTTAACCAGGACCACTGAACTGATTAACAGCTCTCCTAGGGCTGGCCCGAAGGATTAGATTTATTTTACGTTGCTAAGAACCAACTGGTTACCTAGCAACGGGACCTACAGCTTATTGTGGGATCCGAACCACATTATGACGAGAAATGAATTTCTAACACCAGAAATAGATTCCTCTAATTCTTCATTAGCCGGTAGGAGAGTCGAACGCTGGGCCTACAGCATGCTAGGCGACAGCTCTACCCACCCTCCAACGAAGAACTTAATTCCGAAGCATTTTGAAAGGGGAGGAAAGAAGACATTGAGGATGACCTAGACCATGACCTAGACAGCGCTTGCTAGATGACGTGAAAAAGGTATTTGAAAGGATGGGCTTTTATATTTAGGAAGCAGTTGAGTTCATGCAAGATAACGTTCCGAGGCTCATTGTGTGTAAAGGGGGTTAGATATGCTGTTGATGAGTCTCCTGTGTAGGCGTAAGAGGCAGCCACTGTTGTGTAGGTTTTCAGGACGGGATATATTCACGAATCAGTGGCTGAATTATTAATGTGGCACTGACCGTTGTGTTGCTTGTGCCTGGAACACTCCCTGTTATGGGAAAAGTCCATAAAAAATGTGCATAGGTAAGAATAAATACGTAAATTCATACATGAATATTTTTGTTAGCGGTGACAGCTATCCCGTCCCGTCACTGTCTGTGCATCTCGAAGAAAAAGTTAATGATACATCAAGCCTTTGCCATTAATCTTTGGGATTAATTCATTATATGGTGGAATCCAGTGAGCGCCATGGTGATATAGATCAGCGTATTTTCAAGAGCTTTACCTCCAATAACGTTCATTTTCATTAAAATGCAAAGTTATTTGCATGGCCATCTTCTTGATTACCTCCGCCATTTCCCGGATTAGTTCCTTCCCAAGGAAAGGTATATCTTTAACGAATGGTTTGAGTGATTTACAGAAAATGAAATGTTCGGGTTTTAATCAGGATTCAGTGTGACTCAAAGGCGTTTTTTTTTTTTTTTTTTTTACAAATTGGTACCGTATAACGGTAAGAAATCGAAGATGAGGGTTTTCATGTCCAGGACACGATATGATTGAGAGCATAATTACATTATATATATATATATATATATATATATATATATATATATATATATATATATATATATATATATATATATATATATATATATATATATATATATATATAATTTAATATATATATATATATATATATATATATATGAGTGTGTGTGTAATATACATATATGTGTGTATATAATTGTAATAACGACAATGCCCTCTTAACTTCTCGATTTTTCACACTTTTTGAACGCGCTTGTCACTGTGAATCCTAAGATCAATTGAAAAACCATGGGAAGAAATTCTGACGTCTTTAACAGGATTCGGACCCGCTTTCAGTATTACCTATCAGAACGATGTTTAGATTACCTTCATTTGGTTCTTCCAATTGAAACGTAGGCTTCAGAGTAACAAGCATATACAAAAAGCATGAAGAAATCAAGTAGTTGTTAGTATATACATACATACATACATACATATATTTATATATATATATATATATATATATATATATATATATATATATATATATATATATATATATATATATATATATATATACATACATATGTAAATACGTGGAATTTATGTCTTTATGATGAGTACAGGTAATGAACTCTAGTTTAATGTTTCCTTAGTCCAGCCCACATCCTGCTTCCCTCGCCACAGACAGAACGAGGGTACGCTGGTCCGACTTTCAGGACCTTATGTAACGTCCGAAGGGCTGGTATTTCTATTTGTGACGCTTTAGGTGTACTAACATTTCCTTAAAAGCGAGTAACCAGAGAAAATCATAACAAACTTCTAATGTTCGTTTCTTAACATTTAAACACTAGGATAAACGCTAAAACAAAGGCTTATCAACAGAGCATCGAAGTCCCTCCTAACTCTGGGCCACTCACTTTATCTTTCATACTCTTGCTCCTCTTACATATGAAGGCTCTTTCATTTTCTTACAGACTTGGTAGCCGAGTGGTATCGCCTGCTCACTGCGAGATAAATTTGCAATGTTAACACAATCTTATTATCTCTTCTGGCTAGGGAGAGAGTATATGAAAAGGTCCATAGGTCTACCTGCTGAGTCATCAGCAGCCTTCTGCCTGGTTAACTTTGTGGGGCAGTGCAGTAGTGACCTTTAAACCTTTGAACTCTTCTTGTACTCAATCTTTCGAGCGCTTTCCTCATACCCTCCTCTTCCGTCACAAGATTTCGAAGTATACTCCCTCCCACCAAATTGATTTCCCTCAGTGCTATATATATATATATATATATATATATATATATATATATATATATATATATATATATATATATATATATAGATTGATAGATAGATACATATATTAACGGGATCTCATTTGGACTGAATGGTATCTAGCAGAGATATTTATCTCAGTAGGTACCATCCAGTTTAAATGGGGTCAGTTATTAATTGTATTAATGCACAGAATAATTATGTGACAGAGTTAATATATATATATATATATATATATATTATATATATATATATATATATATATATATATATATATATATAT
>NC_089752.1:15348000-15353000 GCF_040412425.1 Macrobrachium rosenbergii | reverse complement strand
ACATTTGATCCCGGCGGCTAGTACTAAACACAGCGGAACACATTTGATCCCCGAGCGGCGAGTACTAAACACGGCGAAACACATTTGATTCCCGAGGGGCTAGTAATAAACACGGCGAAACACATTTGATCCCCGAGGGGCTAGTAATAAACACGGCGAAACACATTTGATCCCCGAGCGGCTAGTACTAAACACGGCGAAACACATTTGATCCCAGAGGAGCTAGTACTAAGCACGGCAAAATAGTGTAGATGAATCACTGGTTTCGCCGTGTTTAGTACTAGCCCCTGGGGGATCAAATATCCCTAAAATTTCAGGGATTTCTTGAAATCCCTTTTTCACAGTCTTACTGTAAACACACACACACACACACACACACACACACACACACATATATATATATATATATATTACATATTGCAATGGGAGGCACCCTTCCCATGTCAGCTCGCCTTTCAAGAACCTTGTTTTCAAAGAACATAAAGTAAAATAATTTTTATCTGCTACTGACACGCACACACATATGTATATGTATATATATATATATATATATATATATATATATATATATATATATATATATATATATATATACACTGTATAGATAGTGTATCTTTCAACGTTTACTCTCTTAAAGCCGTCGTTTATCGGCTATCTAGGCTCCACTGTCCGAGTCTTCTGCTGAATCGTAGCTGATTGTGGCAGACGCTTTCGCCTGCAATATTGGTAAACTAACATCTTCATCTGGCCCTTCCCCCCCTCCTCTCTTCTTCCCTTCCCTTGTCAGCCTAGTCTTGTTCCCCACTTCTTCCATCAATATTAAAGCTTAGGGGCTCCTTTTTTTGGGATGAAGAAAAATATTTTATGCTTACGTTAAGGAAATTGCTGTAGCCCTTCCTTCGCAGGTTTCACGATTTATCGAATTTTTTAAGTTCATGTTTTATTTTCTGAGTTATTTTTATGTGTTTTTGTACATTTTAACTTACTTTTTTCGAGGATTTTTTTTCAAGGATTTTCTATTTCATCCATACTTATTTGCTGTTACCGCTCTTTGTATTTCGTCACCGTGCAATTTTGAATTTTTTTCCTAATTAGAAATAATGTTAAGGTAACCCTGCCTTTTAGGTTGTAAATTTGGTATCATAAGAGTAAAGTTATATCCCTCCATTCACCAAATCTCACACTGTGCTGGCTCTCTCGCTTGCTGTCACCGACGCACAATGGATCATCAGTTTAGCAAATATGTGTCAGCAACTGGCTCAAAGGCTGCATGTTCAACAAAAACCTTTTGCTGGCACGGGATGAGCTTAATGCAACTTTTACTCTGTCGCAAATAGTTACTCCTTTTTTTTCAATGCCGAGAGGAAGTTTTTTACAATTTAATTTTAAAATTTCGTGTTGGGATGAACTGTGAATCAGGACGAGTTGTCTATGTTTTACGATGGGGCCATGTCCAAGGTATAGTTCTTCTCTTTCTTTTTTGGAAGCGCTTACGTTATGAGGCTTACAATTTGACTTAAGTGATTTTTTAAATTTTATTAATTGTAATGAATGTAAATGCTAGCCATATGCCCTCGCAGGTAGCCATATCTTAATATGCCAGCTGCGTCTGGGATTGAGTGGATCTGAACTATCTAATCAAGCATACACTACGAGGCTCAATGTCGCTAGTAACACAGGTCGGTGAACACTTGGCAACTAGTCTCACCCCTAGAAAATCAGTGGTCAGGAACTTGCAGCAGACTACCTGAGCCTAGTGCGAGCTGCAGTGTGGGACACTTCGACACCCGAGAATCCTAGTGAGTCATGATGTTATTAGGAGTATTAAAAATACTAACTTGCAGAAAAAGAGCTTGAGGTATCAGTGCCATGAAATAGCAGTTATTTTGTTAACTGATTATCTTATAACACGAAGGAGTAATAATAGAGCATATAAAAGGGAATTAGAGAGATTTTATTTTCACGATTTTCATGTTATGAAATTGTCAAACTGTCAGGCACCGGGAATCTCGTTTAATCCCAGTGAAATAGGTTAATTACCAGTGTAATTTGTTGTCATGCAACTAATGAAAGTAAAAGGTATCTTGAATACGATTACTATAATCTGTTTTTAATTGCTCTTGAAATCAAATTGCTAAGTGTTATTCACGAACTTTGTATATTTCGAAAAATAGCAATAAAAATTATCTTAATAATTATTATTAATTATTTTTCTGCTACAGAGAAATCTCTTGTAATGCTTAGGTTTAGTATTAATAAAAAGATTTGAATTAATATTTTTTCACAATTATATTTTTTCACATGCGACTATAATAGTTTCGGTTGAAAATGAAGCTGTCGCAATTAAAAGGTTGATGTTAATAAATATTAGCGGTATCAACACGCGTTGCTTACTTTTAACAAAGATGATTTCGTACTTGTTTGATTTTACAATTTTTCGTCGAAATATTTGTTTATGTGTAGTATATACGTATGCGTGTGTGGGGTAAGTTCAAGTCCTGTTCTATAAATACGTGAGTCCATGCACTCTTATGTATGATATTTTTTCAACATTAAACGGTTTACCCTAATTGGGATCGGCTTCAGAGAGAGAGAGAGAGGGAACGGTTACTGAAACATTAACACTTTCTTTTTACTGAATAGCGGATGAAGCTCCTGTGCAGAAAACTTGTACGTTAGCCATTTCAAACACCTACACAGAAGGCTTATTAGACCACGTCGAACTCAGTATATGCACCACAGTTCCCGCCTACCTTAACTGTACACTCGTTTCACTAATCTGTCAACGTCCAGTCTATCCACCTGACCGAACTGTCTCTAAGCGCTCTGGTCCATCCTTTCACCAGTACTAACCTTTTTTCCCCTTCTACGTACCTCCACGATCCTCACCCTTTGATTTCTTTTTATGCCACAAACATAACTAAAATCTTATTCTGACTTAAACAATTCATTTCGTTCGTACTCAACATCTACACTTAGTTTTTATATAAGAGGTTTGACTGAAATGTTTATTTGCATGTATAACTACGCTGCGAGCTTGCTGGATTGATATTCTTGTCTGTGTACAGGATGGGTAAATGTACATCTGTAAATATGTTACGCCAGCGCTGCAATTCCTATTTGATATGCGAAATACAGACTTGTGCCAATGTGCACCAGTTTGGAATATGTATCAATAAATACATTTGGCTCTCGGAGGAAAACTAATTGATATACCGTGTACGTACACGTGTCTGTGTGCTGTACATTTAGTTATGTATTTATGCATTTAGTTCACTCTGTAATATATAACTTATATGAGCTCTGTGTACTCTTCCCTTGTACGATATGTTGGCAATTTATGTATATATACTTACGTTTATGTAGTGTATGTCTGAATGTACAGTACATCTTTAAATGCGGTTCGCAAGCATATGCCGTCTTTGCATGCTACTTACGTAGTCAATCCACTGGAATAAATGAAAGCTGTGAATGAAATAATGTTGGAAATTAATAGAATTATAACGCTGCCCCCTTTCCCTATCCAACTAGGTAGTCATTTACGAATTTAGTTCTACGATCTTTTATCCTGAGTAGAGATGTGCGTGAGGTTTCCAATCAATGCTCGGTATATTTCCAGCGTAAAATTCCTATCAAAGAGAACGGAGAAAATAACCAATGTTTCATTAAGTGAAAAAATGATTAAAATGGTTGTTCCAGTTATTAGCTTGACAGTTGTTTGTAAAGAATTTGGTATTTTTATGGTGAGGAAGGCGAGTCCAAAGGTGTATCACTCAGCAGGTTCCAGGTAAATTTAGTAATTAGTCAATATGCAGCCAAGAACAAACAATATCTCATTGTTGCATCTCATATTTTTTTACAGCTTTATTGAAGCGATCGGCTTTCACTCCTTTGTTTTGCTTATATTCATTTTTTTTTTTAACTCACCGTTAATTTGTAGTTGTAGTAATTGAGTCCTTGACTTAATTACGTAATGCGCCACGGTGCTTAGCTGGTTGTGTTTTTGTTTAGTATTTGTGTTTTATGCCCGTGTATGTAAACATACGATATTAGTGTGCGCGTTTGGACGGCCAGGGTAATACACTATACGCATACATACATACATACATACGCGCGCGCGCGAGGGCACACACTTACAACACATATATGTTATATGTGTGTGTGTGTACTCGCTCACACGTGCGTGTGTATGTATACATATGCATATATATATATATATATATATATATATATATATATATATATATATATATATATATATATATATATATGTATATATAGATGCTCAAAAGTGTGTGTGTGTGTGAGTAGTGTATTCTGCTGAATTCATTGTACAAATTACAATGGTTTCATCATGTAATGTTTCACTACCATTATTTGGTTATGATTAATGTTTTCCTTGCTTAAGCAAATATCTGTCTACAGTAGGAAAACATGCAAACCCATTTGGTTTATGAAGTCCTTTAATGTTTTCTATCAATATTAGGAACTGTTCATTGAATATTATACAGAAATATCAAAATAGTGAGTTTCTTATAACATGCAAAAGAAGGCTGAGGTATGGATTTATTGTCGCAGTAATAAAAACATGGGGTTGGGTTATTACGGATGGGTACAGGGAGCTTATTAATATCAGCATGTTGTCGTTCTCCAGTATTATTAGCATTTCCAGCCTGTTTGTGTTGATCACTGGCAATATTGAGAGGAGGAGGAGGAGAACATAGTGTTTCCACTGTCCATAGTTACCTTTGTTGTTGTTGGGGAATGTGCAGCCATTTGTTGGTTTACTGTATATCTATTTGCATAAGGCAGTACGTTATCAAAGGATGTCTGCCTTTCAGTGAGTGGCTTGTTCAGGGAATATGGACAGTCATCACAAGTAGATCAAATCCAGGCTCATTGTGAATAAGTGTAATCTCTGGAAATTGTTTAAATGTCATACCTTTAATAATATATATGTACGGTGGTGAACGATGGTTCCCTAGGGTTTCAAGGTCATA
>NC_089752.1:15335500-15343000 GCF_040412425.1 Macrobrachium rosenbergii | reverse complement strand
ATATATATATATATATATATATATATATATATATATATTATATAATTAGTGACCCCACAATATTTAGATGATGAATTGCACATATTCGAAAATACTTTTAGCAAGTTGAGTTACCCTACCCATTTTATTGAGGATGCTTTGTCTAAGGCTAAGAAAAGTTTTACAACCCTTCACCAAGCAAACTGATCACAGCAAGAGATTCATAACGCTTCCATATCACGAAAAACTAAAATCAACAGCCCAGTTAATCAATAGTACAGGTAATGTTAAAGTAGCTTCTCATTTGAAACTCAATCAAATCCAAATTCAATAAAAATAATAGCCACAGAATTAATAGTGATAGTAACACGAGAGACATAGAAGTATATTCTATAAAATGCAAGCTCTGTAATTTATTTTATTTCGGGGAGACAGGTAGGGAAGAACATCAGATTGCAAGAACATAAAAAGCGGTTAGGGTTTGCTCAAAAACAGCGCCACTAAACATTGTTGGGAGAATAATCACGTCATGGATTGGGAGGAGCTAATACTATATATAGAAGTAGTCAAATGGGCATAGAAGGGTAGTGGAGGGCTTTGATAAATATTTAAAAATACATTAGATGGCAATAAAGCCTTTACGCAGGAGGACCTACATACAGACAGGCTAGTCTGTCATTCCATAAAATTAAATTTCAGGCAGTTTCTCGAAGCCCCTGATACTGTGTCTTCCTCATCTCTCCCCGCACAGGTTGTCGAAGTTGCATTTGTCACAGAAACAACAGGCACCGATGCTGAAAGTCGTTCTCCACCCACGAACCACCTAGTCACCAGTGATGAGCACCGTATGCGCTCGAACGACAGCCGTTAAGAAGATCACGACGGTTGGCCCACAGATACGGGGAAACTGCCACATGTAACTGCCAAGTCCACGCTGAAAGAGAGTTCGATGTTTTCTTGGATCGACTATCACCAAAATTCTTTTCAACGTGTCTTTTTAATAAGAAAACTAGTATTTTGATTCAGTTGGCTGAAGAGGACCGTTGCGCAAACGGTCAAGCTCCTCGTTTTATCCCCTTTTTGTATATTTTGTGTCTTAAAATATACAACTTATCAATTATATTATTGTGGCTTTAATCATTATTTTCGATCACAATATAGTGATGTCCACAGTTGATATATATATGGTTAGTGTGTCACTGTAAAGTCCTGATTCCCCGTCCGTCGCTGGTTCGATCCCACGGGACGGTGGACTTATTATCACCTAAAAATTCCCCTTCGGTAACATATATGAAAATATATTACTTCCGAGGTAGAGTGAATTGGATATTAAAGGACGTTTGTAGCTTTCTGATTGTATATGAATCACGGTGATGTGATAAATAGTCATATATATATGTATATATATGCATGCATGTATATACATACATACATATATATATATATATATATATATATATATATATATATATACGCATATATATATATGTCTGTATATGCATGGATGTATGTATAGTGTACCCAGATTAAAAATGACTGCAGTATAAGACGCGGGACGATAAGCTGTGGAGAGTAAAACTCCACATTTAGGCTAGATATGCTGACTAAACATCTCTGTTCTTCATACTCGTACTTATAGGCAGGCTTATGCTGTGGTGCCCATAAAATATCATCCTGACCGTAGAGTAAATTGCTTACTATTCTTAAGTTCGGGTGAAGGTATTGTTATTTTGATGTTTTACAGGCCAGCGGCGAGAGAAGGTGGCAGTGGTACTGGAAGTTTCACTCAGAAAGAATATATGGGATACTCATCGTGTTTTTTTTTTTATGGCAATAAAATCTATATATTTTGGAAGTCTGTAACTCTGAATCTTAGATTTTTTTCCAAGTCCCTTTCGGGTTTAATGATAATAATAGTAGTAATAATAATGATAAGGATAGTTATTTACTTCCTTTCTGTATCACAGGTGAGTTGAATTATAACCTGTAATGATAATATTGATAATATAATTATTAGCCTTTATCATATTATATTTCTCGTAAGGCAGACTTACCACTGATTGTTACTAATTATGATGTAATTATGAACTATATTTCTTCATCTCAAAGATTAGACTTGGCTCCGAAAAGCTAGCTTGGGGTTTGCGCCGCTGAACTTTAACCTTATTTTGTTTTTGGTGTTGTCATGGATATGACGTGGAATTCGAATTAAGGGTAAATTAATCCGACTAACGCTGTCAGTCACGGCCGCTCGAAGTCCGGACCGTTTCAATTAACTCCAGTAGAAATATGGCTAATTTCAGTATCGTGTCTGACAAGGGAAATATTAAACGCGCTCTAGTTGGGAGGTTCGGTTGTCTTGTCTGTGGAATAATTTACCTAACGGAGGTAATATTCTCCCTCCCCTTCTCCTATTTCCGTCTTCCTCGCCCCTTTCTCCTATCCTTCGCCTCCTCTCTCTCTCTCTCTCTCTCTCTCTCTCTCTCTCTCTCTCTCTCTCTCTCTCTCTCTCTCTCGAAGACCTTCAATTTCCCTTTCCAGCTTGGCAGCCGTTCTGCACATCCTCTTTGCACTTATATATCGGCAGTTTGCTTGGTACTGACCGACCCCGTTCAGGTCTTGGAGACCCAATGTGTTTGGACATAAGGCCTGTACTAGAGATAGGAGAATCTTTGCTCGCTTTAGTTATTTAATAGATTTATGGCTAAATCTAAGCGATTCTTAGAGAGATGAGATTCAGCGGCAAACTTTTATTTATGTGCCTTCAAACGCGATTGCATTTACACTCTTCTTGTGTCCCGATTGTACATATACTCGTAGGGATTATGGCCTCACTGTTACCCATTACTTATAAGACTTACAAAGTGTTTCGTTAGTTTCAGTAATGATCTCGGGACTCTGGATGCGAATGGCGTCTTGCATACGTTGTTGGTCAACCATCCAAGCGGCGACCAGGCTCATTTTTATTTACACGTATTTTTGTCCTTCAGCTGCCCTCGTTGTGGGTGTTTATAAGTATTCTACTGTTTGTGCCCGAATTTCTTAACGTTACACAATTTTGCACACGTGGGTCTTCTATTCGAAACACATCCCTCGTTTAGTAAGTACCTGGGCAGGGAACTTACTTCAGTCTTGTTCCTGAAATGTTGAGGCTTCTTGAGTAAAATGTAGTTTAAGTCACTCTCTCCATTGGCTCTTGGACCTTATTATGATCCGTTGGCTCTCCCACAACACCAAAATACTTTACTAAACAGTTTGCCCTTTCAGTCGGAAATTGGTATTCAAACACCGTGTCTGCGTCCTCTGGTCGAAATCCCACCCTTCATTTTGAAAAGAATATCATTGACTTCAGCTTTCTCTCTATATGTCTACCGAGTGATCATTATGCATGCCGATTCACCCACAAATAGCTCGCTCTCTCTCTCTCTCTCTCTCTCTCTCTCTCTCCTCTCTCTCTCTCTCTCTCCTTCTCCTGGGATTAATGTACATGTCTATTCGCATGCAGATAGAGATATGATAGCTTCTGAAATGACCAATGTAGTGATAGATAACTCTAGAAATCAAAGAAATTCCGATGTTATAGATTTAAAGTCACTATTGCTTAAGCTTCTGTCTTTTCATTTAGTGTACGTTCCGTAAACTTTAGGTTTTCCTAGTGCATGTGTGTATTTCATTTGTATTTTGGTAACCTTTCGTATTTCTTAGGCACATTTAACAAGGGGGAATGTTAAATCCTACATATTTCGAATTATTTTTTTATATAAGGCGCCTCGTGTATCTCTCTCTCTCTCTCTCTCTCTCTCTCTCTCTCTCTCTCTCTCTCTCTCTCTCTCTCTCTCTCTCTCTCTCGTTAAGTAGTTCAGAGTATGAAAAATTTAGAAATTTAAAGGAATTATAAATTAACGAACCTTGCTGGAAGCTTTATCAGAAATGATAAGATGATATATATCAACGTATCTTGCGACATCCATTCACTCGATTGGCCTTGGAGGCTCATTTTGACATATTGATATTTGCACTTGATAAGTAAAGAAGTTATAAGTTTCAATAACAGTTATTAACAAGGCAGGGACGTTAAATTTCGTTAAATAATTTTTTATCCAGTCGATCGGATTGCCTTGAAGATGGATGCCAATTCACATCCCTATAAGTATGTATGTAGTATATACACACACAGTCACCACACAAATATTTATGCACTGCCCTCCTGCCAGATGGGTAGAGCATTTCGCTTCTTATAAAGTAACTAAGGATGAGGTTTCTAATATTTGGTCATGTTATATTTTCTATTTTTATTTTTCTAAGTTGGAATTACTATTGTCCAGCAGGAGGACTGGAACGTTACTATTAGAAATACGGACCCAGTTCTCTGCAATAGAGTGTTGATGTTCACAAACACGCATATGCAGACACACACACAGATGTATATATATATATATATATATATATATATATATATATATATATATATATATATATATATATATATAGAGAGAGAGAGAGAGAGAGAGAGAGAGAGAGAGAGAGAGAGAGAGAGAGAGAGAGAGAGATCGCGCGTGTGTGTGTGTTTGAACAAAGAGTCATTTTCTTTTTTCTTGATTTCTTTGTGAGAAACCATAAAGGCCACTGATTTTTAGTCACTGTAAACAATAGGTCGTTAGCGATAAGAATATTTCTTCCGCAAAATTTTAAAAGTCCGATGGGCCTAACCAGAAAATTATTCCAATTACACCAATTTATAATCAGTGGCTATATTAGATTTCCTCGTATAATACTTTTATCTTTAAATTTGCACAGGTTTACATTGTGTAAAATTCCGGTGTTTTGTGGGATGGATGTGCTGTAACACGTGTCAAACTATTCACTTTTCTTCATCGTCTACGTAGGAGGCACTCGGATAACGCACACCTCTGCTGACGCGGCAGTATAAATCTGTGATCTCTATACGGATCCGGATTCATATCGAAATTTATGAGTTTCTTTTTTTGCCCCACATTGTTTCCTTAAAGAAAGTCTCTGAAGCGTCTGTTAGTGTGGTTTTTAGACATAAGTTCCTTGTTGGACGAGTCGGTAGAGTTCTCGGCTAGCACTCTGCTAAGCCCGAGTTCGAGTCTCCGGCCGGCCAATGAAGAATTAGAGGAATTTATTTCTGGTGATAGAAATTCATTTCTCGCTATAATATGGTTCGGATTCCACAATAAGCTGTAGGTCCCGTTGCTAGGTAACCTAATTGTATCTTAGCCACGTAAAATAAGTCTAATCCTTCGGGCCAGCCGTAGGAGAGCTGTTAATCAGCTCAGTGGTCTGGTTAAACTAAAGTGTACTTAACTTTAGACACATCACGGGCATACCGACACTGTTAATGGATAACCTTCACATCGGTCGTTCTTTCTTCACAGTACAGATTATATTTTGACGCATTTACTGTTGAGTAACTTTTAGCTTTTATTTTTTTTCATTAAACCAGCATCAGTCTTTTGTAATCACACAAGATTAATTCATGTCACTCTGAATCGAAAGTACAAGAATAATCTTTTATGCTTTAGATTCCAGTTTGAGGCACTTTTAGGGTTATAAAATAAAGAAACCCGTGGAAGATGATGTAAACGTTGCAAAGTTTTATTGTGTAGCATTTGCATAACATACCTTGCAGTTTCTTTGATTATAAAACTGTTGTTTATTGTAACTGTACATGATACTATTATTATCATTATGACTAGTTGCATCTGCAGCTGTTTTAATGGTTGTCAGGACGAGTTTTGACTGAAATGTTTCTTTAATAATAATAATACTGCGCATGTTGACAATACTGCAATTATATGAAAATTTCTCTACGATGCTAACAACAACAGTAATTAGTTTGGTACATTCCTCTTTAACTGTCAGTCAGCCAGTTCTTCATCCGTTGTTTAACATTAATGTACCCCAAACATTTCGTGATTTTGTTTTTTAAGACTGAAGGGAGAGGAAACTAGATTACTGCGTTCGTATAGCCAAGATTGGAAGCCTTTGATGTAAAGACATTTGTCAGATT
This sequence comes from Macrobrachium rosenbergii, assembly GCF_040412425.1. Taxonomy (NCBI): domain Eukaryota; kingdom Metazoa; phylum Arthropoda; class Malacostraca; order Decapoda; family Palaemonidae; genus Macrobrachium; species Macrobrachium rosenbergii. The sequence continues at coordinate 15,336,987 of NC_089752.1, read as the reverse complement.
TCTCGAAAATGACTTGCATTTTTTGGGGGGGATTTTCGTTGTCGCTTAGGAAAGTCTTGTTCATATAGGTAAACATATGTGGAAACGTAATATTTTTATTTTCATGAATGCCTGGTGGTTAATTATGCGAACCGCCATTCACACCCCCGCAATCTTTTGATAACTGCTATTTCGACGTCTCAGGTCTTACTGATGTAATTTTTATTTTGACGTCGATACTTTCGTTTATATTTCAGGCAGCTACTTATAGTTATTGTTTTGATTTTCCTGATGGTATGTTGAGAGCTTGAAAAATTTGTTCGGTATTTAATTCAGGATTATCATTTCGATCACCATAACTAAACTTAAGACAGTAATATGCTAAGGAAAATACAGTTACCAGAGTGTGTCTTCAGAATTGGATATATATATATATATATATATATATATATATATATATATATATATATATATATATATATATATATATATATATAATATATATATATATATACAGTATATACAATATATATATATATATATATATATATATATATATATATATATATATATATATATATATGTATATGCATGTATATATATATATATATATATATATATAGTATGTATATATACATTGAATTTACGTAAAAAATTTGTAAGTTACCGTGTAGCCTACTATGTACTGATATTCATATCTGACGAATTCACATACTTCCTTGTGATTGATTTTTCGTTCATTTATTTTAATCTCAAATTACGCGGCTCAGTGGCATTTTCTTTTCAACTTGGGTACAGCTATGCTTTTGAATGTTGCTTCTGTTTTCCCTTTAACTTAGGACCTCTCTTCGTTTCAGCAGCAGGTTTTCCCCTCCCTTTAGGGTTAAATTTTCCAATTTTTTTTATCAAAAAGTCCAGACTGGAATAGGTCATTTTGTCATTATCAATGACATTTGTTTTTAAATCAATAAGAATTATAATCTTCGTCGGCCGTTTTAACTTTATTTTAGTTACCCCTTTCTCTGTACCTCTGTTTTTGTTTTACCCGTTTTCTATTTCTAAGGATGGCATTAAGTTGATTTGTGTCTTCAAGTATTCTTTTATTTATCTTTTTCCCACTTCGTTCCCTACCCTTCCGTTTAAGCTCATTTCACATATGCTCCCATCATTACTCCTTTCTCTCACTGATACTTTTTCTCTTTTATATATCTTTCAGTGTCTTGTTCATTACATTCATATTCACTGGCTTTCGCTGGGGTTATTTTTTATTCAATTAAATTTCTTTTTAGATTGATTATATGTGTTTTTACTTTACTTTTTTATGTTTGCATTTGTATTTCTTGCATATGTTGCTGTGTATGCATTTATATATTTCTAATTTTTGGTGTGTCTTTAAATGTGTAATTTAACTGAAATAGCTATGTTTTTAAATTTGTCTCTTATATGGCACTTGTTTTTCAAGTTAGTTGCTTTTTTTATTATTCCCTATCAGTTTCTTCCCGCTTTCA
>NC_089752.1:15310500-15330500 GCF_040412425.1 Macrobrachium rosenbergii | reverse complement strand
TCGGTGGCCTTGCTTACACGCTGTACAGAAAACTCGATTGCGCCAAGGAAACTTCGGCGCATTTTTTACTTGTTTGTTTTAGAGAATTCGTTTCTCTGGCATTTCTTGAATGCTGCTATATTTTGAATCCACTTTTTGGTCATTTTGTTCATATTCGTTATTATATGCATTTCCGATAATTACCTTTTGCATAGTTTTCAGTTAAGCAAATTAATACCCCACATCCTTTCCGAGTATGAATGTATGTACAAGTTGGATAATAATAGCTACTACAATATGTACAACGCTGTCAACAACATGAAAATAGAATGATGATAATAATAACAAGACCAGCGTTTGTGCAATTGGTGGTAATTATTGCGAGTATTGAAGGATGTCATTATTTATTAGTAATGATTCTAATTGGTGAGTTTTTATGCGTTTCCTATTTTATTTTTAATCGATTGAGATTGATATATCGAAAATATGTCTTTTCCATGCTTTGGTGAAGTTTTATGATTTTCATCACAAAAACATATGATAATTTTGTTATGTATTATGTATATATATAATATGTATATATATATATATATATATATATATATATATATATATATATATATATATATATATATATATAGAGAGAGAGAGAGAGAGAGAGAGAGAGAGAGAGAGAGAGAGAGAGAGGGTACTGTTTGTCATTTATATGTATGATATTTTTATTATCTCCAACAATCAGGATATGACTTTGATGCGGTGCGTATGTTTCTTTTCTGTCAGAAAAGCGCTTTACGGAAATTTACAAAAAGTGCGCCGTGTTATTCTTCAATTAATGATTAGATTTCGGGAAACATCCTATTCTGGATACGGGATCTTGGTGGTGGGAGGTATTCATCCCTTATTATGTTGCTCATTATCATCATTAGCCGATATGGACATTCATTCTCACATAATAACCTAAGAAAGCTTTTTACTTTCCAAGAGAGCTTCAGCAGAATAAGAAGCCCGTTTATGAACAGAGAACATAGGGAAGATACTAACTAAATGATTATACAGATACATATGACATCCGTTCCGTCGTAGAATCAATGATTTTTTTCAAGGTGAAGGAGTTTCAATTTCAATATCATTTCATAAGGGGAAAAATACATTTATCTATAAACAAAATTTCTCTTTTTTTTCTCTCACGGGGACCATTCTGTCTGCGCAGCTTACCTGGTGTTTGCAGCGTTCCTTTGTCGCCCAGCTGCACCCAATTTTTAGCCTTATATTTTGCCTCCGTTACCGTATCTTTCATTCCTTACCTCTTTGCTGTGCAGCCTCTCTGATTATTGCTTTGTAGTTCAGCTGTGAGGGTTTCTCTCAGTTTTCACTTTAGATCCTCGTATTTTATCTCATTTATTTGCTTGATTTCAATTTATTTGGCTGTCCAACAAGTCTGACTTCTTTTCACGGTCTTGAGCCCTGAATGGATGAAAGTGACCCAGTGCTTGGCTTTGTTGCCTACATTTAATAGATTATTCATTCTCTCTCTCTCTCTCTCTCTACGTGTGTGTATGTAATCTGTAGTGTAGGTTTTCCATAAGTTAGCAATTTTTGTATTATTTGCATAGGAATATAATTTTGCTGTTTTTTAATATTATTAGTGTTTATATATATATATATATATATATATATATATATATATATATATATATGTGTGTGTGTGTGTGTATGTATATATATATATATATATATATATATATATATATATATATATATATATATATATATATATATATATATATATATATATATATATATATATTTATTTATTTATATACACGAATTGAGGTAAACTTAAGGAGTGAAGCAACCGCTCGGTCTAGTAATTTGGAAGAAATTTTGGGAAACATTTAGGTGTTCTCAAGTTGGACTCAAACTTTGGACCTCTTCCCATCGGCTGATTAAACTACGGGGACACATCCCCATTAAAGACAAGTCGCCATTCCCAAAGGAGGAGGAGGAGGAGGAGGAGGAGGAGTAAGAGTGGGAGGAGAAGGAGGGGGAGGAGGAGGTCGAAGTCTCATCTGATCGTGACTAGAGGACAAGGGACGAAACATGTGACTACATATAGAGAATATGATGCAACTACCGTAGCCATCGACTCCGGAAATAATATGCTGTATGAACAGTTATTATAAAAAAATATGATAAAAATTCTCATTCGGTAACATGTGCACACTTCATACTTACACATAAATAATTCCACACGACTACATATTAGAGAGAGAGAGAGAGAGAGAGAGAGAGAGAGAGAGAGAGAGAGAGAGAGAGAGGAAGCATTGGCTGGGCCAATACACCCCTAATTTTATATTCCTATATCTATGTCTGTCATGAACGGAAACCGCGCAGAAGAATCGTTCTTAAATTGAGTCGTCCCGTAGAGAGAGGGAGAGCTGAAATGTGTTATAATAGTTATATTCTAGCGTTGGTGTATATCGAATGGCACGAAACGCCCAACTTGTAGTAAGGATGCGCGTGCCCTTTCAGTTACGCTTTCTATTCGAGTTGATTGTTTGTTGTGGATAATTGGTTCTGTGACCGTACTTGAAGTTCCACTAATTTCAAAACAAGCCAGATGCTTCGGCACTTGGAAGTGTTGGGTGTTTTTATTTTTGTTTTAATTAGTGGGTTAATCCTTTGGTCGTTTGTTTGTTACACTGAATTAGGAAAATTTCCGAGTTTTGTGATTGTTTTTTGTGGTTCAGTTTAGGCTTCAGTAACTGGTAATGCTGATAAAATTCCATCCCGAAACCCTCGGGGAAAACTGTAAAGAGCAATAAGGCATTCCCATCAGTCATAGTCTTGGTTGCTGTATATAATATATATATATATATATATATATATATATATATATATATATATATATATATATATATATATATATATATAACATGTATACACATACTTAAATCCTTGAAAACGGATTTATGTAACTGGGGGATCGGTCGACTCTGGCGGGTCACCATTCAGGACTAGCTACATTATACCCTGAGTCTTGGAGGTCTAATACATTCTGAAGCTACCTCCACCCCCATTAAGGGTAAAACATTTGATACACAAACAAACACGCACACACATATACATATATATATATATATATATATATATATATATATATATATATATATATATATATACACCCCAGTTACATAAATCCGCTTTCAATGTAACAGAAAGAATGGAGTTTTCAAGAAGCGGACTAAAGTTTTGTTCTCCCTTTCTAGGCTGAGTCTCGAGAGACTCAGTGAGGTGCGGCTATGTGTGTGTGTGTGTTTGTGTGTGTGTGTGTGTGTGTGTGTGTGTGTGTGTCTGTGTGTGTGTGTGACTTGTCTGCGTAAAGTCTGCTTGATAAAAGGGGTCGTAAAAAAATATGAAGCCTTTGCTGCTAGTGCAGAGTCGTCAGTCCTATCAAAGTTCTCTTTTGTTTGGACTCGAGTTCACTCACGGGGTCATCGCTTTGAAAATGAATTAACTTTGGATCAAACTTGATTTGAAAAAAAAAAAAGAAAAAAAAATGCACGGTTTCGTAACTATGTCCTAGGCGATTTGACAGGTGGAAAGCTTAAAATGCTTCCAATGGAAGGTTTGATTTCTCTCCTTGTATCCAATTTAGGTCGCACGTGGTTGGTTTATTGAAAAAGGGAAGTGGGGACAGGGTCTTAAGTGTCAATGGTGTTTTCATATTGAGTCAAAGGCAGAGCATTCAGCTGCAGAGGCCAGTGATGTTTTGTAGAGAGCAGCGCTATTGAATAAATATTTTTAGCTTCGTAGTATTGTTATGGGTATTTTCTTTATAAAGGGACAAGCTCAGAGGCTAATAACAGTTTGACAGTATGTATAAAACGAAGAAAGACATCCATCATAAGAGTTATAATTAAAAATGGATTGCACTGTCAAGAAAAGAAATAAAAAAAGTATATGTATTATATCTTATTTAGATAAGTTTTCAAAAATAATAGCTGAGTCTAGGTTTTATATTTCGAACATTTTCAAATTCAAAATGGATATTCGTTAGCCTACTCATTTCAGTTCTGATCTTATTCATTTATTCATAACTCGACTAACATGAAATGTTATTTTAAATTTAGTGAGAGTATTGGCTGGGGTGATGGTCTTTCACGATGTATTTTCGGGTTAATATGAAATATAAAATACGTAGGCAGCTTTTTCTCTTTCTGAAACGCACACACACGCACACACACACACAAAGTGAAAATAAGGCGGAGGGCCTTGATGCTCGGCGATGAAGGAAGAGAAATGGTTATTTCGCCGTTCCATGAAAGACTTAGGTGTACACAAAGGCAATATATCATCGCATAACTCCAATCCATTTTTCGACGAAGCACCACTAAACTTTGATATAACATTTAACGCAAGGAAATGGCCTTTGCCATTAAAAAAAGAAAACAACAACACTTGAGAACGAACGATAAAAACGGATTTATAGGTAACTCTTTTCTCTCTCTCTCTCTCTCTCTCTCTCTCTCTCTCTCTCTCTCTCTCTCTCTCTCTCTCTCTAACGCGGAACCCAATTCAGTTCGATCCTGTTCACCTAAAGTCATTTTGCTTCTGTTGACCAAATCATTGAAGGTTTGGTAATGATATTCCAGGGGTTAATTGTGGGAGCGGCAGCTCTTCATTATTATTATTATTATTATTATTATTATTATTATTATTATTATTAGGCGAACCCAATTAATATGGAACAAGCCTACAGGGGCCATTGACTTCAAATTCAAACTCCAAACAATATGGTGTTCATCTGAAAAAGTAACAGAAGGCAATAGGTAATATAGAAAGAAGAGAGTAGTTATTAGAAAAGAGATAATAAATTAACAAATTAGTAAATAAATAGATAAAAACATAAGGAAATTATAGAATGCAAGGGGAATTGCTTTAGGGTAGTAATGCATAGCATCTTTGCTTGAACTTTCGAGGTTCCAGTTGCACAGCATCCTCAGGAAGACTTCCACAGTCCAACGATGTGAGGAATAAAGGTACTCATGAACCGAGAGGCTCGTCAGCGAGGCACATTTAATGCACATTGGTGCTGCTGTTCAGCACACGTAGCACAATGTATTCAGGTCATCTAGCAGTCTTTCCTTCTCCTTCTTGATGTTTAGTTCCAAACACTTTTCTATATTATTTCGCTGTAGCTGCGAGTTGAGTATGAAATGATCTTCCTAATGTTGTAGTCGAGTCGTCTGATTTTCAGGAGATAAAACTTGTTGATAATGATTTGTGTCAAGCAAACCCGCATGATTTCTTTCGTGGAGTTAATTCTTTGCTTCTTATTTTCTTGCCCTTAGTGTGATGCTTTTCCTGTTAGAGCCGTTCCGCTTGCACCATCCTGAGTTTCCAAGTAGGGTTGCAACATTGTTAATAATAATAATAATAATAATAATAATAATAATAATAATAATAATAATAATAGATCTAATCAGGTTAGGCAAGAATTATTATTATTATTATTATTATTATTATTATTATTATTATTATTTAATAATAATAATAATAATAATAATAATAATAATAATAATAATAATAATAATAATAATAATAATAATAATAATAATAATAATGTATGAAGGAAGCAGACCCTCTTTCAAACAAGTCTTGTTGAAAAGGATGGCTGTATTTTGCGAATTTATCTTATACAGGATCTTTTCTATTTTTCTTATAATTCGCTTTCAGGCTTAGCGATGTTGGCCAGATGCTGAAAAACATCGCTGAGGCTGAAAAGCGAATTATAAGGAAAATAGAAAAGATCCTTCATAAGATAAATTCGCAAAATACAGCCATCCTTTTCAGTAATAATAATAATAATAATAATAATAATAATAATAATAATAATAATAATAATAATAATAATAATAATAATAATAATAATTCTGGCCTAAATTGATTAGATCATTCTTCAGGTATTCTCTTTGTAGTAACGAAAGATTTAAGAGAAGTCTTTTATTTGGAGCTTAGAGGACGGTATTATATCAGTATGAAAAAAATTGTAAAGAATAATGCGATCGATGGGTTAAAAATTCGGTGTTAATTTGGAAATTTATAAAGTTTTGTAGTTGTTTTGTAGAAAAGAATTTTTCACTTACAGTGCGAGATGAACATGAAACCACTGTAATGGCTTGTGGACCCATATATTCGTTCCTGTTAATTGTTGCTCCAGGTTTATGGATCGTCTTTTATTTTATGACCGACATTAAAGAGAAGGCATTTCTACCACCCTCTCCGTTTTGTGTTTGTCTGTTAGGACTATAAACCGAGAATTTTAATGCGAACTTTATCAGAATTTAAACATCCGTTAGAAATAGTGCGGAAAAGAATCCTTTGGTTTACATTTGATGGCGCTCTCTCTCTCTCTCTCTCTCTCTCTCTCTCTCTCTCTCTCTCTCTCTCTCTCTCTCTCTCTCTGTGTGTGTATTGTGATAAGGCACAGGAACAAGAGTTAAGGCTCTAGACATGCAAGAATGAAAACTGATACTTGAACCTTTCGTGAAAGAACAGGGAAAGAAGCTGGGCAATATTTCATCTCGAATTTCAATACTTGTTCCGACCAAGCGCCACAAGAGTTGGTATAACGTTTGGGAAATTGTTTTGAATTGAAAACCAAAGGAACCTCCGTTACCCTTGGGAGAATACGGCATGTATTCAGATTTACATGAAAACAGATCAGCCAGGGAGGTTTTATGTAGAAAATCGGGAAGGTACATGGGACACGTTTTCGAATGGCTTGGTTCCTGTGGATGAGAAGCGACTCCGGTCTTAAAGGCACACTGTGGTTGATATATTATTAGTGGAGCTCTTTGAATAAAAATTGACCCAGGTGAAAAGATAAAGCGACTTTAAGGGAAGAAAGAACGTACAATGACGGTTTCTTGTATATCAGAAGGATGTCAGTCAAGGAACTAGATAACTAATAAGCTGTTGAGAAAATTTTCAGAAATCATGAAACTTTATGTTTATTTACTGTGGCTTCCTTGAAAATGGTATTATCTGTTCTTTTGCTCAAGGACAGAGTCCGAGAGTGAAAGAGAATGCTTATAAGAAAGCCAAACACATACCCGTTTGCTATTGCGAAAAGTAAACAGGTAGTGTGAGAGGGGATTTGAATGGAAAATTAGGAGGCTGAGTGTGGGAGAAATACTGGTTTAAATTAAAGAGGCCTTATTGATGGTTTGGCGTTGAACGTTAAATCAGAATACAGAGCACCATGTAATAATTTCGTTTTAATGGTACATGTCGTTTTGTTATACTACATTCCGGAAGGTCTCTTCTCATAGGAAATTTCCGGGAGATGAAACTGATTTTAGGTAACGTTAGTAAACCCGAGAGCAGAGTGTTGGTTGCGAAAGTGAACTAAGTGGTTTACAGGCCAGTTTTTTTTTTTTTTTTTTTTTAAGGAAATTATTGTGGATTTTAGGTGTGATAGAAAAAGTTGAAAATATGAAAGTCTGTCGACTGTTCGAGTATAGTTAGGCATGTAAATAATGAATTGTGGAGGCTGTGGCTGTGAGGGAACTCTGTTCACTTTTTGATACCTACGAAAGAATGGCATTATAGCTGAGAATATATCAGAAAATATGGTTTGTTGAAGGGAGGGGTATGACTATTATATGCTGAGGTAATTGATACTAGGCTCAAAAGTGCAGTGAAACAGGGAAGGGGAGGGGAAGAGAGGAGGTTAAACAAATATTTTTTCGACAACATTATCAAGATTATCAATATCCTAATTTGTTTTCAGAGAGGTAAATTTAAGAGAAAAGTGCAGGTTAAAAGTTATTTATTGAACAAGTGATGTCAATATTAATTTTCAGTGGATTTTAGATGATGATACGTTGAAAGCCATCTCTGTGGGATTTAGTGGAAGATTTTTTTTATTAGAGAATTTCATATAGGCTCATTTATTAGCATCTGTTGTGACCATATTTCCTCCTTTTGGTTTTCCCATTTTAATTTATAGTCGTTTTGTTCTGCGGAAACTGGTTGTGCAAGATGATGGTCCCTGCTTCTTGTGGATATTTGCATATTTGGGTAATTAATAAAATTATTTGTTATTGACGGTGAGTTTGGGAATAACGCAGAAAAATGTTCTTTACAGTATTGTTAGTGGCAGCTAGACAATTGACGTGGGTATTAAAGGTATGTTTTTTTGTTATTAAGGTTTCTGTAGATTGCATGCGAAAATTATAACGTATAACATCGGTGAAATAGAGTAAAAATGACGATTGCTGGAATAGAGTTTCACTTAGTCTCAAATGATACCTGCATAATGTGTCTGATTCCAAAGACTGAAGACCAATATCATAGTTGCGAGATGCCCTGTGGACCAAACAGTGGTTGTAAGTAAGTTGTTGAATAAAGTGTTTATGGATCTTGTATAGAAAATTTATAACGTATGACAGAATAGACGCATGAAATTGAGCGTGTTGAGGATGGATAATAATGATGATTATCCTTTAGAAGCGTATTGGACGTATATAATAGAAAAAAAATTAAGTTTGCCTGAAGGGGCATAAGGAAGAGATCGACTGGTTTGGGTGTGCTGTTGCATGACTTGTCTACGGATGATGAATATGAGGAAAGAGGCAAATACATGTTGCAAGTTTGATAAGATAGAAAAAGTAGCTAAAAAATAGATGAAATGTGGAGATGTTAGCATTAGACAGGCAGAACCTCTTATGAGTAGTCGAGGAAAGAAAACCAAAATTTTCGCTGAAGATGCAGCGTTGAAGATTTTGATAGAAGTAAGTAAGAGTACACAGAGAGACTTCCTAACAAGCTATCTCTATGGAAATAAAGTCTGGCCGATGAATATACGTCAGTGAATAAAAATGAACTTGCTTAAACGGAACTGTCAAAGTTTTTGACCGGGTGAGTAATGAGGATGGGAATTGATGAAGCGATGAGGTTGTGATAGGTTCTCTTTATTAGGAGAGAATACATTATCGGAAATAGCCTTTAAATTAGGTACTTAGTACGGTAGGGAAAGAGAGAAAGGGAGAGAGAGAGAGAGAGAGAGAGAGAGAGAGAGATTGATTCAGTTAGACGAAGAAAAATGGAACTGGCGTACGTTATGAGCGGATGCATAAAAAAAGTACAGCATAGGCTATACGAGGGATATTGTATTAATCACGTGTACACAAAGATAGGAGTTGCAGCTGAGTAAAAAGAGCTAGGCCTCTGGCTATTAAACTCCTAAGAGACAGATGGACAGAGGAAGAGTATAACTACGAGAATGACAAAGAAGCTACAAAATATGGGTTGAATGTTTTTAAAGATGGTAAAAATGGATCTATTGCAGCTGTAGTATATGTGCATTAATTCGACATTTATATGTACATATGAGTAGGAATAGACTTTTACCTTTCTCCGTGGCCTGGTAGTTAAGGTTACCTCGTTCTGATACCCCGGATGCGAGTTCGAATCTCGCCCGGGCGTCAGAATATCTTCATTTCTTTCTTCATTTGGATGTAGGCTTAGTAAAGACAAGTGTTTCCAAATCGTGAACAAATCGAGAAGTTAAGAGGGCATTGCGGTTATTAAAATCGAATACATAGGTGTAAAGAAGTAACCAGTAGAGTCTGAATATATATTTCAGCCTAAAAAGCAATAAACGATGAAATACTTGGCTATAATGGTGAAGGTGGGTCTATTCCAGCTGTAATAAATTTATCAGAATTCGACAGATATAGCGGGAGTCTCCTTATTATATCGGTTTGGTTTTCTCCTTATAAATTTATGCGTGTTGTGAACGAGATTAATATATCTAAAAATTCATCAGTAATTTCGGAGTCATTGTCTCATTTGTGAGTTTTGGGGGATCGTGAAGTTTGTGATAAATGACTAAAGACAAGTCATCAAACTATATTTACGAATACGTGCGTATTTCACAGTGTTGACGTGGTTCCGAGGCCTTAGAAAAGCAATTTAAGAAAAGAGAATAATTAATAAACTTAAAAACTGGTAGGACGTTTTGATTCCGTGTTTATTCTACTCTAATGAAAACTTTATGATGAATCATCGCTGAAGCTTTGGAAGAAAAACAAAAGAAGATGATGTTTGAAGCTTTGAAAGGCCATATGACCCATGACATCGAAATAATATGAAGAGTGCCCAATAGAATCTCTGAAATAAACGCCCGCTGGCTGACCATCAAGAACACATGGAGAACTGAAGGATTCGATTACAGCATTCTCACTCTTTTGTGAGGGGCTTCCGGAGGAGAATTGTCGGGTATGGACATGTCTGTGTGCAAAATTCGGAATCCGTTTAGGCCCGGAGAAATGCCTGTCAGGTTACTAGAACCGAATGACTATACTTTGATAAAGAAAGGAAATAACGTTGTGTGAATATATTTTATATGTTAGATTTCAGATCTGTATGATTAATAATTTGAGTTCAAAATGTTAACGCATATGTTTCACATGCTTTCATTACTATATATTAGGTATAAGTTTAATTTTAGTGTATGTTGTTGTTTTAGTCATTTTTCCGTTTGATGGTTCTAGTTTGCTTCCTCTGTACTAAAATTAGAAAATGTACACATTTAATATTTTTAGTTTCTTTTTTTTTTTTTAAAGGCCGAGGGGAGGGGCACTCTACTGCCTTTTTGAAGCTCTGGCTTGATAAATGAATAGAGGAAGAAAATACAAGGAAATGAAAGTGGGAAGATCCAAACGAGGACGGAGAAGAGTCTTTTACAAAGCAGGAAAAGAGTCTCAAGAGGTTTCAACTAAATTTTTGCAAATTTAGATGTCCAGTATCATTAGTCTTTATTTGGATAACTTGAATCTCATATACACACACACACACACACATATATATACTATATATATGTATATATATAATATATATATATATATATATATATATATATATATATATATATATATATATATATATATATATATATATATATATATATATATATATATATAGATTCTTCGGCTACCAGATGATGAGGGCAGTTAACACTGGAAAGCTTGCAACTTTTTCTGAATAAATATCTCTGCTAAGAGTCATCCTGTTTACATGAGATCCTGTTATTAATTGTATTAATGCACAGAACACTGTGTAAGTAGTAAGTATATGTATATATATATATATATATATATATATATATATATATATATATATATATATATATATATATATATAATATATATATATATATATATATATATATATATATATATATATATATATATATATATATATATACATACATACTATATATATAGATATAGATATATATATAGTTATATATATATATATATATATATATATATATATATATATATATATATATATATATATATATATATATATATATTTAAAGGACACATATATGCATTTCATAGCTTCAATGCTTTAAGATGTTATCGTGGAAAGTTCGGTGTGAGATGGTACTGATGGAAGCCGTCAGTTGCAAAATCTTTGTATTCAGCAAATAGTTTGATTCCTCAGCTCTTTGCGCGAAGCTCAAGCAATATTGAGATCAGGTGATCTCGAAGCGCCTATATATTCGTGAGTACGTGCGTTACTTTGATCTAGATTATGCCAAAATCTGCCCTAAAGTGAGTTTGATCGTTCATTAACGTGACAGAACTGCAGTTATCCAGTCATAACTTTGAAGTGGTTCCAGGCTTTGAAAATCGATGAACTGGTGTGGGAAATTTAATATGAATCTTCATACCTCTTTTATATTATTATTTTGTTATGTTACGTTTGCCATATCTTGGCTATGCATTTTACACTTTCCATTATTGTGTTTTGTATTTCATATATTTTTGGGAGTTTTCTATCATGTTTAATTCTTTCGACAGATGTCTGTGGACTTGTTGGAATGACATGTGGACTTGTGAGTTTGATAAAAAGGACATGCAAGTCATTTGCAGTGTCAGTCTCTTCATGTGGTAGACTGTTTTTTTTTACATGACTTTTAGTTATTGATTTGGGAGTATGTGAGATTTTGGGGATTTCCAGGCTATTATCCAGAATGAGACTTCTTTAATCAGAAGTGCTTTGCAGTTTAGAGTTTAGTTATCTGACTCGATAATTCAATTATTATTTATTTTAATCTTTGCTTTGTTTTATTCATTTCTTGTTGGGTTATTTGAATAATAAACCTATTTTTGTAGGAGGTGATTGTGTTTCTTTAAATAGTCCATTTAATTACTTGCGAGAATAGAGAGGTCAGGTGGATGAGCTTCAGTAAATGATGAGAGAGAGAGAGAGAGAGAGAGAGAGAGGATTCGGGCTGAGAGAGAGAGAGAGGGTTCGGGCTGAGAGAGAGAGAGAGGGGGGAAAAAGTGTTAGTGAGATTAGGGTCAGAACCTTTACGTCCTTTTCCTAGTTAGATCCTTAAAAGATCACTTTACGTACACTTAAAAAAAAAGTGTTGATCTGTTCCCCTGTAACATATATATATATTTAAACTTTGTCAATTACACAATTGTTCTGTGCATTAATACAGCAATTAACAGGGCCTGATTTAAACAGGATGGTATTTAGCAGAGATATTCATTCAGAAAAAGCTACAAGCTTTCCAGGACTAACTGTAGTATCGTCTGATAGCCACAGAATATGTGTGTGTGTGTGTGCGTAATTTCTTGGTATAAAAAGAAATATATATATATATATATATATATATATATATATATATATATATATATATATATATATATATATATATATATATATATATATATATATATATATATATATATATATATATATATATATATATATATATATATATATATAACAAGAACGTACAGGCTCTCAAAACCGAAGCTTGCTAGACGTTCCAGAGCTTTTGATGATAAATATAATTGATTGAGTTCAGTTATGTTCATTATCACCATGATCGTCCCTAACAATAGGTGACCCTAAGGGCCTCCGTGAAATTCCGCCACCTCATGTCTCTCCTGACCTTATCTTCCATGAATGTCCACTCAATGCTAGCCTCCTTTCTCATCCATGCAGGTGTCGGTCTCCCAACTCTTCTGGTGCCAGAGGAGCCCAGGTGACACTATCACGTGCTGTTCTTCCTGATGTCGGCCGAACATGTCCAAGTCATCTCTGTGTCACTTTCATCATCATTCCATCTACGTACGAAACGTCCCTGATATATCCCTTGCGGTGTCATTTCTAACTTTTTCCTGCCATATAACTCCTAATATTTACCCTGAAGCTTTATGCTCAGATCTGCAAGATCTCTTAGGTATAGTTTCCTCGTCAAACTATGACTCATGTTTGTATAGTAATATAGATCGTAGTAGACGTATGTTTAGTCTTCCTTTTTACAGGCAGTTTCATTCTATTTGATTTCCAAATCTTATTCAGCTGCTCGTTGTTTGATTTGCCTTTTTTGAATGGTAACTAACTTCCAACTCGAGAGAACCCGTATCTGATATCACTGTTCCTGAATATTTGTAAGATTTGATCCTTCCCCAGTCAAATGTTATTTTCCCCCTTTGTGCATACTCTGTCCTCATTACTTCTGTTTTCTTAGATATATTTTCAGCCCCGTCTCGCAACACATGATGCATTCTGTTACGAGAGCTTTTTAAAGCTTTTGTTTTTTCCTAAATAAAGCAGCATCATCTGCATGTTGTAATTCTGTAGAGAGTCTATCGTTACATTTTTTTTTCATCTCCGATAGTTTTTTTTAATTTTTTTTTCAGTATAAAATCTGAGAAGAGCAAAGAGACCAGGTCAGATAACATTTCCGTTTAGCATCCAACTATTTATTGCAAATTCTCTTGTCAAGTTCTCATCCACGGTAACTTTGTAACTAATTCGTTCGTAGATAATTCTCATTTGGCTTACATATTCAACGCTTAAGCTGAAAAATCCTGTATTTTAAACACTAATGTAATTTCGCAACCTTCTGCGGAAAACCGACAGAAATCTGAAATACGCAGAACGGTGACAGATCTATTAATATTTGGTGTAAATGAGAAGAAATAAATATTTTACGCATCTCATTTACGAATTTGTTTCCTATATTGCAACACACATTATCAGAAAGACATGTTTTATTCATATTACCAAAGCAAACATATGGTCGGTATGCAACCTTAATGTGTAATACACAGTAAAGAAAAAGGATCTCATTTTCAAAACACAAAATTTGAAATGCGACTCGAAACATTAATAGGGAACCGTAGGCCTTTGATAGCTGTAATTCCTTTCGTCTATCAGCTAATGCTGTATTACGATGGACCTAATCATGAAGTAAATCGGTGTAATTTTGCATGAAGATAAAGCAATCCATTCACCCGTTTTCTTTTTTTAATGGCGTCGGAAGGAGTACGCGATTAAATACCCCTCCCAATTACGCCCTCGCCTCCCCCCATGTGGAGTGAATACTGAGCTCCATTATAATTAAAATGGAACACGCCTTCGTAATGGTGTAATGGAATGTAAGAGTCAATAATGCAAGGCAATCCAATTTATTCAGGATAAACTCAGCTTCCCTGCCCCTATAAGCTGCTTTGCATTATCGATCTTGAGTTTCTCTCTCTCTCTCTCTCTCTCTCTCTCTCTCTCTCTCTCTCTCTCTCTCTCTCTCTCGCTAATCAGTTGCTACGTCCGAGAGGGATTAATTCCCCCACCAACTTCCTAACCCTCCGGCAGAGGTTTCGGCAGTTATTAGTATCATTGTTACCCGTTGGTGGCCATGGCCGGATTATTGTAATAGTATGTGCGTTTGTGCATGTGAGAGAGAGAGATAGAGAGAGATTTCAGTCCTGACGAGTAAAAAGGCTTCACTGGTTCGAATCGCAAACTATCGTTACATTTACATTATATGCGTGCGTGCCTGTTGTTGAGAGAGAGAGAGAGAGAGAGAGAGAGAGAAGAGAATATTCTATTTCCTATTCATTGGGGTGAAATTTAATGGTTGAATTTAATTGCAAGTTGGCGCAAAACATCGAGAGAGAGAGAGAGAGAGAGAGAGAGAGAGAGAGAGAGGAGTTAGTGGCTATGTGTGAGTATGTGCGTGTGTATGTGTGGTAGGGAAGGGGGAACTTCACAGTCACGACATTTTGACTGATTTTAAATCTAAACTGATGTTTACCGTGTTTATCTGTGAGTGTGGGTATTAAAGAGAGAGAGAGAGAGAGAGAGAGAGAGAGAGTTCCAAAGCTATTTCAGAAATGAATCCTAATTTATTAGTCACGGCACAGAGACTGGCTCATTGTTTAAAAAAAAAAAAAAACACATGTGAGAGACGTGATTATGTATTTACTTTGAAACTAGAGGACAGCCAACATCAAAAACTTAGTTCTGTAAATAATTCATATATATATATATATATATATATATATATATATATATATATATATATATATATATATATATACTCTCTCAGAAAAAACTAACTCGTTGGACGGTATGATATTAAATGCTACTTTTATGTATGATTTTATATTCCGGGATTTATATATTTATTTTTGTATCATTCTCTTCTGTGCTTGTGCGTTATCATCATTGAGGTCATTTATCTGCCACACGGTTATCTTTTTCGTGCAAAAGAAGAAGCAACGCGATATATATACAGGAGTCCTGATTTTCTGTGTGAAAATTGAAATGTTCATAAATAAGTTGCAGGAATGGCCAAGTCCAGCCAGAATGAGCAACAAGGAAGACAGATGACAGTCTGTCCACAGAGCGCAGTGCTGGCGTGAAAATAAAAAGAACAATGAAAAATAAGTACAAAAACAAGTTAGTAATCACTCTCATTAGGAAAATCATTGTAATTAATACTGAGTATTGATATTTATTGGCATAAATGCAGTCATGTCTAGAATGTTTCTCGCTCATGATCTTTGATTTATGAGGCAAGTCGGGAAGAAAGTTCTTAAAATAGATTAAAAAAAAAAAGGAGGTGAAAACTTTAAACGACTAACCAAAACCAGTGAGTGCAAAATTAGTTCACGGTGTAATCTGCTCACGAAAATGATCACAAACTTTGCCAACATTAACTATGATCCAGCCAAGTACTTATCTGTAATTAATTGATAACTCGATTTTCAAGTTAATTAATTGCCAGAAGCGTAGTAGTTGATCGTATTAAAACGCTTCCATACATTCTCAACATAAGATTTTGACATGGTCTGACTACATGGAGAGAATAGTGGATGGTATGTTAGTGAAAAGTTTAAGAATAGAAAGGAGTGGGGGGGGGAGGCAGGTGAGACAAACAGAGAAAGTATAGGCTTGATGGGGTGAAAAAACCTGTAAAGGAGATTGTGTACAAATAGAGGTATGGCTCTTTGTGTGTGGGAGGGGACAACGCCTTGCTGATGGTCCTTCTGTATACATAAGTGAATCAGCTGGAGCTGTCGACGTCTTTTGATACCTTATCTTTTTATTTAGCCACACCCCTATTATAGTAAAAATTTATGCATTATATATATATATATATATATATATATATATATATATATGTATGTATGTATGTATGTATGTATATATACAGTATATATATAATTTATATATATATATATGCATATATATATATATTTATATATATATATATATATATATATATATATATATCACAAAATAGCCGCACAATTCCACTGTGTATATATATTAAAATTACTCGTATCAGGCTTCAAGAAGACGGTATGGTTTAGATTCCAGATTCTTTAATATACATTGTACTACAAGCTTTCTGAGACGTACGGTCTCCGTCTTCAGGTACCATATCCCGTCTTATTGAAGCCTAATACGAGTAATAGGCATCTATATGCATGCATATATACATACACTTACAGAAGCAAGAACAGTCTATTCAAGCGAGTATTCTTACGCTTACGAATATAGATGAAATTTAGTCCAATTCAGAACTCCTTAAGTGTAAACGTAAATATTCCTACTATTAATCTTTCAGAATTTAATTACTCTGTCTCGATCACATAAATCATTATTGCCGGTTGAAGTCCCCTGTCATTTTTCTACTCGAGATTTTTTCGTAATTTTCTTTGACTTTCCTTTCCTTCTATGTTACAATTCTTTTTATGTAACTTCGATGAGACGGAAACAGAACGCTGACTCCGATTACCCTGAGGAATGTCGAAATTAGAGACGAGGGCAACGTCTCCCAACGATGGTTACTGGCCAGTTAATCACCCTTAATGGCTTCCTTGGGAGATAACGGTTTAGGGAGGACTGAGAAACGAGTGCCTTGTCATGGGAAGCGGGTGGTATACCGTAGGTTCTCAGTAAATAAATGCAATGCTGTTAAGTTCATTTCCATGTTGGCAACAACCGGGCTTTGATTTCAACTGCTTTGTTTTATACATTTGAATTGGTGTTTGTCCTTCCAGGGACAGTGATATCTTTCAGGAAAGCCCCAATATGTATGTATGTATATGTATATATATATATATATATATATATATATATATATATATATATATATATATATAGCCTAGCACTGTGTGTGTGTGTGTGTGTGTGTGTGTGTGTGTGTGTATATATATATAAATATATATATATATGTGTGTATATATATTTGTGTATATATAATTTATATATATATATGTGTGCTTTTATGTGTGCGAGATTTCACCAAAGCTCATACTCAGAAAGTTTCGGGCATTGAATCTCTTGATGAAATAAAGGAAAAAATATAAAAACAATTAATGCAGTGTCTCTCTACGTTTATAGACTAGGAATATCTGGTTTATATCCTAGTTTTTGGACGAACAAAAATGCCTTTTGTAATACATGCAATAAGGAAAACGGATTTCCTCGTCAGGCACACCGCCAAGAAAGACTTGCTTGAAATTTACTACGTTCAAATCAGCCACTCGGGAAATGTTTTGTTGAAAATTGTGGCAGTACAAAGAGGCAGATAATTGACAGAATTATCACAAAATAATTGCATTTAATTCTGAATTTTATCGTCCTGCAAGAAACGAAGCAACTGAGTCGGCTAAGTCCTATCCCTTGTTGTTATGACCTAATTACACGCAAGTGCTCTTCATAGAAGGAGATGAATTTTATACATTGGTTTCATATTTCACAATAACTCAGCATTGTCTTTTATTAGGACTTAATTAACGGTACCCCGCTAAGATTATCGTTATAGCGTGACTCTATTCAAGGCAGACTAAAGAATAATAGCATTCCCATTTAGATTCTTTGTATGGCTACGAAAATAAGCTAGTAAATATAGAGAAGCAAGCGCAGTAGAAATTCTTACGGTGCATTTTGAAATGACGAGAAGGATTATGATTAATTGAGCTTTAAAAGCACATTTTTTGTTGCAGTAGTGAAGTCAAAATTCTTGAATATATATGGTTAAGATGACTTAGTTCTTTGTGTGCTGGCACCAGCAGACCGTATCTCGAGATCCTGGATTAATTGTATATATTCACAATCTTGAGATTGCTGGAAGACGTCTTAAAGACGGGAAAATTATATCTTCATGTCACGAAGACATATTTTGTCGACGTGTGAAAAATAATAATTTTGGAACGGGGCCTGCCTTAGGGATGATTGTGTTTCTGCTGCATAATCGTTAATGAGCGAGTATATTTTTTCGCTGTGTGTGAAAACCTCCGCTTCAGGGTAACTGGAGGGCAACGACGACGCAAAATATATTGCCGCTAAAAATGATGATTGCTTCTGCATCCTTTAACCCCAACGACGTTTCGAACACAAATTCTGCTCCTTGTCAAGTCTTTACGCTCGTAATGTAGTTCAGAATATAGAGAGAAATGCTTGTAGAGCAATTTAATATAGAAAAAATAATGTTTCAGGTTTTTGACTACTCAGTTTATGTATTTATTACATGTATTTTCTTGCGAGGTGGAACTACATTGCCGCTTTTACAAACGAAGATGTAAAGCAATAGCTTGCACTTGGGAGAAACAGAAGTGGGGAGTCTTTTGCTTCCAGCGAACGTACGAAGGAGAGAGAAGGGGACGCAGGAAATGCCGGGTTTATTTGAGAAAATGTTCTTGCGGGATTTATACACAAGACTTAGTATGAAAAAGCAGCATTGTTATTATTATTTTGCTCTGTCCGAGTGCAACATTATTTAACAAGTGAGGCACAAAATTTCTAGCCTAAAATTTAGGAATTCGTTTAAAAGATAATCGCTTGAGCCCAATGTGTTTTGTAACGCAGCTATAACTTTTTTTTATAAAAAGCCTTGTTTTGATATTCTGGTATAATGCATATTCGTGTTAAAAAAGATTTTTAAAATTTACTTTCAATATAATCTATAATGACACTAACGAAGCCACAAAAATTCTGTGTTATTACCAGCATCATTTTATTTAATTTCCTTCTGAAATTTAACGCATTTATGGTGGCTCAGGTACTATTTTATCAATGAACAACACATTGCTCATGAATATTCAACGTACTTTGATGAATTCTATTTTCCTGTAATAAATAATTTATTCACATGAAACTATTCTAGCGAGGACCGCGTCGAAGCTCCTGTGCAGTGACCTGACCTATTCAGATGCTCAGCTTCTTCGTCGAAGTTGAGAATTAAAACATGAATTGTTACCCATGTAACTCGAGAGAGGGTTTGGATATTCATCATGGCCGACTGTCCTTGGCAGAGAATTCATTGTTACTGACGGAGTTGCGTAGAACGAATCCGACGGCGTGAAATGTTTGCCTGCGTCTCTAGTAACTTGTTCGGATCCCATTACATATCAGTGACGAGTTGTCATGTGTCGAACGACAATAAACGGAGGTAAGAAAAGATGGCGTTCACAGAGCGCTGAAAATTAAAGGGAAGTGTGAAAGGAGTTAGATGGCATGAAGGGGTAGGTCGACATCAAAGGAGAGCTTTACAGTTGTGCAACGTTAAAGTTAGTGATGAAATGGACGTTAATAAACGGCGTTAAAGGTGGTGGATGGGATAGTGGCTGGTAACAAGATACGAGTAAATATTGAAGATGGTAGAGGCGCCAGACGTCATA
>NC_089752.1:15298000-15308000 GCF_040412425.1 Macrobrachium rosenbergii | reverse complement strand
GGACATTTTAGAACTACCTATGTTTTAAGGAATGAATATATGACAATAATTAAATACTCCAACCCAGGTGCAGGTAAACTCAGGAGGTATATTTAAGGAACTTAAAACAATCGAAGGCTGTCGTCTTTTTGCCCCTGGCGTTTTCCGTGGAGGAAGGGGGTTTGTTCAGTATGCAGTTACACAGATGGCGCTTTTTAAGTCTTGTTCATCTGTCCTTGGAATATATTTTGGTAGTTGCAAAGCTTCATTCTTGAAAAGGTCGAAGGCTTTAAAGGTCAGATTCCCGAGATTAAGATAAAGCAATGAAATTGTAAATATTTGTCTGTAAGTGATCCGTAAGTGATCGAGGGATTAAATTTAAACCTTTTGAAGCTGAGCAGATTTTGAGATCGATAAGGATTCAGACGGAATACCAGAATGTTTTAGCTTTTCTTTAACGTTCTAAAAACAAAATATGGCACATTTTTTTTTTTTTATTTCAAGGGGGAAAAAAAAAGACATGCCACACCGCTGTAGAGAAAATTCTACCACATTACGACCTTGTTTAATTCCAAGAATATTCGAACACAAAGAGGATTTGCTGGATAGTTAATCCCGTTGGCGATGATGAATGAACGCAGATATTAGTAATTAAGTACTACCCACATCTGGATACTTCAATTGTACAGAAAAGCGAATGTATTCCTCCAAGGGCCAGCGAGAGAAGAAAACTAAATTTTAAAATCTAATGGACAGTGGAAGAGCTCTCTCCCTCTCTCTCTCTCTCTCTCTCTCTCTCTCTCTCTCTCTCTCTCTCTCTCTCTCTCTCTCTCTCTCTCACTGTTACTTACACACACACTCATGTAATTCGGTAATATGATGTTCATATGTTATTCTTCCCGACTTCCGTGTTTAGTGTCTCAGTGCGTATGTTATATGACAAGTTTAATAAGCTAAAAAAAAAAAAAAAAAACATAAAAGTAGACTAGCCTTACAAAATAGGATTCTCGTGAAAAGTCATCAATAAATATATGACAATGGGCAGAACAGCAAACGAATGATCAAATTAGGCGCAATTATTCCTGAATTAGTATAATTTTGTGTTAAAATTTATAGAGAACAGACAGACAATGATGAATATCTATTGCTAAAAAATAGTGAAAATAATAAAAGAAATAAACAACCAGAAACATAAACTCCTTTCAGCTTCCTAGCTATAGAATAAAAAATTATTTAAAACTTAATCTCGTTGCTTATCTTGCACTGACGAAAACAGAAATGAAATTGTGCAGAGAGTCCTTGACATCCGATCTACTGGCAATTGCAAGCAATTCTGTCGTTGCTTGAGGGAAATACTGAATTGATAGAGATTTGCAAGCTTTCTAATAAAAGCCAGTGCGCCTTCTTGATACAAGAAAAAACAAACAAACGAGTCTTTGAGAGTATTTTCATTTTTGCTTTCGAATAACGTCTTTTGTCGTGTTTATAAATTTTTCATTTTGAATTTCAGTCTCGATAGTCATTTTAACATTCATTTTTGTCCAATGTCTTTTCTTTGCATCCACATTAGTTGACTTTTCCGCTTGAATTTTTATTTTTGTTTTTCACCTGACTGCAAAGAATCAATACCGGCAACGAAGTTGGGTGAATGTACCTGTGACTTTTTCTGCGTCCGTGTTTCCGCGGGACTTTTTCTGAATTCGTAGGCCTTTTAATATCTTTCCATATCTATTACATCAGAGATAAATCCTCACTTAGGATCTTGCGCTTGTATAAAAAATTCAGTTATTCATTGGTACTGAATTGTTTATTCATTGCTCAGTTGCCTTTCATTTCATTTTTCTTCTGTAAACGAAAACTATTGTGCCGGCTTTGTCTGTCCGTCCGCCCTTTTTCTGTCCTCCCTCAGATCTTAAAAACTACTGAGGCTAGAGGCCTGCAAATTGGTATGTAGATTATCCACTCTCCAATAACCAAACATACCAAATTGCAACCCTCTAGCCTCTTTACTTTTGATTTTATTTAAGGTTAAAGTTAGCCATAATCGTGCGTTTGGCAACGATAAAGGATAGGCCACCACCGGGCCGTGGTTAAAGTTCCATGGGCCGTGTCATACAGCATCATGCCGAGACCACCGAAAGATAGACCTATTTTCGATGGCCTTGATTATACGCTGTAGAGGCTGTACAGAAAACTTGATTGCGCCGAAGAAATTTCGGCTCATTTTTTACTTATTTTTGTTTCCATTTGTATTTGTAATTTTATCTGATAAATGTAATATTTGTTATGTTGTTCATTTTCCTGCCCGTGACACTTGGAAGCATAAGGTAAATTGTCATATTTTATATAACAATTTTTGTGAAGTTCATTTTGGGAAGGCAGTGTTTCAGGGAGTCTGCATTATTTATTTGTTAACTGAACTGAACTGAAATACAGTAGGATGGCGGCGGGGGATGTAAATAAAATTAATATTTACTCCTAGAATTGCGAGTGACCACCTAAGGTGCATTGATTTTTGTAATAGTAAATTACAGTCAGTCAAGAAAACTGTAACTATTATTCTCAGTTTAGCCGAGTGGATGTACAGTATAGTAATTTCTTTTACCCTTTCTTAAACCTTAATATGTCGAGAAACTTTAGAATTCTCTCCCTCATTCGATATGGAATAATAATGATGATAATTTTGGCGCAGTAGCTTTCATTCACGGAACAATTTTCCTTTTCATCTAATAACACTAACCGTTCACTTGAGAAATACCTGTTAAACCCTTTCGTCACCTTTTAATCTTGACGGTGTCTACAGTATGTCTGTCTTCCTGTCTGTTTGTCTGCCAGAAACTCAAAACATTATTCGAGGATTTCATCGAAATGTCGTTGATTATATATTGAAAGGGTTCCGGGTAAAGGTGATGTGAAAACATTTTTACTTTACATTGGCGGAGAGAAGCTCTTTTCAAATGCGTTCTCTTTTCTCTTTCGCTTTCTTGATTTTTCTTATTTTCTGTTGTTTAATACTGTTTATGATTATGGAAGCTTGGGTTTACCCTCTAGCACTGAAATACTTCTACTTGGCATTATTTGCAAGGATGAGTTAACCGTCCAAGGATGCCCAGGGAAGGACGTAAGCTTTACAGGTAACTTTGTTATAGGCAGCGCATTAAGGTAATTTTGGTGTGTTCAACGTGTAGTTTGTTCACATCTGTAATGCTTACGCCGTTTTAGCTTCGCCGAGTGTTTCAAGGTGGTCTTCTCTCCATTTAAACTGTCATTTTGGTAATTATCACAATCACCTCTCTGTGTACATCACAGCAGGCTTTCGGCTGTAGAAGTTCTTCATTGGAGTGTGGGTATAGCTGACGGCTAGCACGCTGTTGGTCCAGCGTTCAACTCTCCGACTGGCCAATGAAGAATTAGGGGAATTTATTTCTGGTGATAGAAATTCATTTCTCGTCATAATGTGGTTCGGATTCCACAATAAGCTGTAGGTCCCGATGCTAGGTAACCAGTTGGTTCTTAGTCACGTAAAATAAATCTAATCCTTCGGGCCAGTCCTAGGAGAGCTGTTAATCAGCTCAGTGGTCTGGTTAAACTAAGATATACTTAACTTTTCGGCTGTAGATGTTAAAGTGGAATAGAATGTAAAATTTAGGCCAAAGGCCAAGCGCTAGGACCTAGGAGGTCATATAGTGCTGAAAGGAAAATTGAGGGTGAAAAGGTTTAAAAGGTGTAACATGAGGAAAACCTCTCAGTTGCATTACGAAACAACCGATGGAAGATTGTGGTAATTAAGATGGAAGAAAGAGAATATGAACGGAGGTAGTGTAAAAAGAATGAAAGGGCTTGCAGCTAGGGGCTGAAGGGACGCTGCAAAGATGAAGCATTGGTGTTCTGGTCATTGGAATAAATTAACATTGGGTTTGGTCGCTAGTAACGTGCGTACCTACCAAGGAATACCAGACCTTGTACCAGGCAGTGACACATTCTGTACACCACTGGTCTCTCGGCAAGTGAAGTTAAGCAACCTTCGGTCTGGCTAGAACTTGCATCATCGATGTCCCATCTAAAGAAAATTCAGCAGTCAGCTTTCATTATCGTTTGGCTTTTTACACTGAACAGTTTCTTGTCCTAAACAAAAATAGGAGCAACATTGTTCATAACTTTAAAGCGAGGAAAAAATGCTATATTTAAAATGCAGTAAGATTAAGTTTGTTAGGAATACGAAAAAAAATGGTATTCACAAAATAAAGTTAAACAATGTAGAATATTGTATTCTGAAAACAGACAATACTTGAACAAGAAAGATAAGAAACTAACGCAAAAATAGGATATTAATGGCCTGCTTAGATGCGGAAGATTTATTTTGCGGGGAAAAATAACGTAATGAGCACAAACTAAACCGTGCTGAGACTACCTTCCAGCCTTAATAACCCATATCGTGGGATGAAACGCACATTACGTAGGCTAGATACAGACAGCCTACGGACACATGCATCCAGCTGTGCCGTCGGTCTTGCGAAAATAGGCCTAAGGAGAGTTACGTGGTCAGTGAACCGGGGGTTTATATAAATCTCTCCTCAGCGAAGACCTAGTAAACAGTTCCTTACCTCACCGCATTAACAGTATTGCTGTAATATCTGTAAACTGTATCTAATAGCACCCATTTTGTAATGTGTAATTCATGGTAAAAAAATAAAATATTTATATTTGGGTTTATAATCAAGTATGCTTTATGGTCTTATGACTTGTTGCAACATTTTTATAGCACTATTTAGTATGGAATTTATATAAAATAATTAAATGTTTCATTATTGTTGTTGTTACTCATTGCCAGTGAGATAGATGGAGATTTTGTTTTACCTCCGTGTGTGCCAGTTTTGTGTTTTTATCAGCCCGATACCTCAAGAACGGTTGAACGAATGTTGATGACTGGGAGAAAACATTTAATTTGTAACCCCTACGGTAGGCTGATTTTCGTTGTTTTGATGAAGTTTATCGTCATGGAATCCATGTTGCACATTATTCATTGAGAAGTGCCATCATCATTCAAAATAAAAAAGAATATATAGGACCATTTTTTGATGGACTGTTAGTAATTTATTCTTGCATTATGTTTTTAGGAGTAGGTGTGCTCTCTAAATAATTATTAAATATTTAATATACAAGTAAGTGCATACGAACAGACTAAAGGATACATGCTTAGGGACAAGGGGTTTCCTTCAAGTCTTTATTAGATAAGATTGCGCGGTTACTTGTCCCGTTGGCTTTCCCTTGCATAATGAAATACCAGATTGATTAGTAAGGTTATGCAAACTCTACCATACCTATTAAGCAGTTACTTTGGACTGCGCGTAAACAATGGAATTGCCTCCAGATGGTTCAATTGCAGTGTCTGCCTGTTTACTTTCATAGAAGATAACTAGAAAAGCCGAGAGGGGTTTGTAGGTAATTGTGCTGAAACAAAACATAGATGATCTAAATTAAATAGTTGATTTGATTTTGGGGTGGGCCCAGATACGGATCCAGTATATTTGTACATTTGTGGGGTATGATTTACGCAAATGCTTTCTAGCTGCAAAAGTGAACGTGGGTACGCTTAGTTGAAAACCTTGCAATTAAGTAAATCTTAGAGAGAAACGTTTCCACTCTGTATTTTTTCTTGTAAGTTTTTTAAGCAACTTTGGCATATAAAACATATTGTTTTTCTTTGCTGATATTTTCCTTATTTATGTAATGTCAAATTAAAGTTCAATGCGTTTTTTTTCGTTCACATCATTGCTGCTGCTTTATTATTATACATGATAGAAGTGTAGAATCACTTCCATCTTGTATAATAATAATAATAATAATAATTTGGTAGTGAATGTATGTTCTTAGGCTAGCGAGAAATAAGTAATTATAATTGGTGTTTATTTTTCTTACAGGTATGTACGTGGGAGTTGCAGTCGTCACACTGCTTTACATTTCAAAGTAAGGTTAAGCTTAATGTGAGTTCTTTTCAAGATAATGGCCATATTACATTTGTCTGTCATGAATATGTGAATATGCACGCATACCATTTTCACACACACACACACACACACACACACACACACACACACACACACACACACACACACAGCCACATATATATGTATATATATATATATATATATATATAATATATATATATATATATATATATATATATATATATAGAATGTAGAATGTCCTATTACTCCTTTCTTTAAGCAAGTGGTTATTTTGCAGAGTGAGTGATATTTTGTTGGGTTGTCTTTACGGTGCATAAAATTTGTCCGTAAAATTAATTATATGCTACCGAAATGTCTCTTTAATAACGCTAATAAATCTCATTATTACCATACCTGTAAGGCATTATTACTGGTTTCTAATTATACCGTTATTACTTAGGCTAAGAACGGTGATTAATTATTCTAATGGCCCTTGCCTAACGGTACATTAGATTAATCCCGCGTTGATTAGGTAATCGTTGTTGATAGGCTAATCCTGTTAACGGGTAATGTTTTGAACACCGAGTTTATAAAAATAATTCTATTTATTGTATGGATGCCTGCGTGTGCTGGGCTTTTCCATGCTTGGGTCAAAGTATAGAAAAATACAGGAATTGAAATTTAGAGAAAACCGATGAAAGCTCATCTCCCACTCATAAGTAGTCCCTCTTCATAAAACCAAGAGAGAGAGAGCGTAAAATGTTAGAATTATGAAAATATAGCGTTTGAATTCGTGAGGATTATTTCATGCACATTTTTGAAGAAGACGCAAAGGCATATTTTTATTGCTCAGTGATGCTTTATTTCTGTGAGTTGTTTATCTTGAGCTGCTGTGTATCATGGAATCTTGGCATGTTTTTGCAGTTTCTGCATGCTTACTTTGCCATTTTATATATATATATATATATATATATATATATATATATATATATATATATATATATATATATATGTGTGTGTGTGTGTGTGTGTGTGTGTGTGTGTGTGTGTGTGTGTGTGCATGTGTCTGGAACGTGGAGAGAGAGAGAAAAAATAACCGAATGGGTAGGTACCTATGCGAAGGACTTTGGTGAACTTTGGTTCTAGTCGTGTAATCCTTCATTGCTAAGTTATCTTCTCGTCGGTTTGTTCTATAAATGACAGAAGTCGAGTTTTATTAAGTCCTCTCAACTCCTTTCCGTAATCGCCCCATATGAGAAAGGAAGTTGTTCCTATAATTAGTGTGTGGGGATTCGTCTACTTCCCCACTTTCTCCAAGACTCAAACAAGTTCTATTACTTTCTCGTAGACTTATGCGAATTCTATTCATTATTCATTTTGTAACCTAACGAAGTTCTTTTACTTTCTTGCAGATACAAATAGGTTCTAATTCTTTCTTGTAGACCGTATCCTATTTTTTTCCTTTTCAGGACACACTTTAAAAGTTTCCACGAATTTCTTACAGCCATGAACAAATTACAGAAACGGAATCCAAGTTATAGACTATATGATGTCCAAAGATCAAGGTCACGTGATAATGATTTGCCGGAGACTGAAGTAAGCTGTATGTATAACTGACCTTTGTGTTCTTATCGTTTTATAATTTTAAGCAGTATTGTGCTGTTTTTTTAATAGAATATTATAAAAAAAAAATTTAACATAAACATACATGGCTATTTTCATTCAAATCCAGCAGTTCCCTGTAAAGTGTATTTTCACAGATTAGTGACGAGGCAGTTTAATCTTCTTAAATATTTTTTGATCTAAGAAGATAAGTCGTTATCAGGGGAAGTGTTGCCGACATTGCTGTCATCACTTTGTAGCAGCGAGTTCTTCGTGGAATTTCTCTTTATTTTTGAAAGTCACGTTATTTACGCAAACCTTATCTCGGATTATCCTGATTGAATGTGTGTTTTGAATTTGTGACGTTAATCGCTTGTCAGCACGACAGCGGAAAGTTAAAGAAGGTTTTAACCTCCCTTGTGGCAGCGATGTGTCGTCGCTTCACCGCACAATAAATTTTCCTTCGTGCAGCGGTTTCGTCATAAGTATTATTATTATTATTATTATTATTATTATTATTATTATTATTATTATTATTATTATTATTATGTGGTTCTTACTTGAGGCAGTTTTAATCTTATTTGAAATGTTGTAATTTTGTATTTATGCGGAGGTGATGGGACGGGCATTCTAGTGCTATTTTGTAGCCAAAACTTGATGTCCTCTTAAGTAAAAGCAAATATTTTTTTATTTCCCTTAGCGCGGTATTATCTTTGATCTTTGTTGTGTTCGACTATGATTTTGAGATGAGTCTTGCTTGCTTACATTTATATGTATTAATATATATTTTTTTTTTATTAAAAACATCTTAAACAGGTATTCTAGAGCCCCTGTCCAACCTTTGGTTGCTGGAAAAAAGAAAGCTGAAAGGGGAGAACATGACACAGTGGGATGCCAAGTTAGGGGAAGTGAAGTGTAAACGCAAAATGTAAATAAGAGAGGAAGATAAAAGCTGTTGAGATAAATTGTTTGCTTAGTATAGTCATTGAAGTGGGGAGCGCTGACAGAGTTAAACAAATAGAGTTGACGAGGCTTAAAGGGATTAAATTTAGAACGGTTATAAGATAAAAAAAAATTGTTACCATAAGTTAAAAGATGGATCAAATGGTTTGGTCACGGGGATTCATTGTTTTGTAAAGTTCAAGTATCTGGCGTTACAACCACAAGGGTCACGGACATAGTTGATCAAACAAAGAGAATAGGACAAAGCAAGTTGATGAAAAAAGGTAAATACCTTGGATGGCTCTGAAGGACGGAGGAGAGGGAGAAATATCACATTCCGTCTTGAGAGAAGTTTTAAAGGAAGGGCCTTGATTTCAAGGAGTCGTTAAGGGGTTATCGTGCTGTAGATGAGCTTGTCTGTAGATAGACAAAGCGCCCGATGTCAGGGATGTTTTCTCTTTACCCCTACAGTTGAGGGATGAATAATGCACTGGATGCTTTCGAAGTTGAAGGATGAATAATGCACTGGATGCTTTCGAAGTTGAAGGATGAATAATGCACTGGATGCTTTCGAAGTTGAAGGATGAATAATGCACTGGATGCTTTCGAAGTTTTCTCAGAAGTCACCCCATTACACGGAGAGAGGCTTGCTGGTGAAGAAAAGTTTTATTGTATGTTTTCAAACACATAGTGTACATCTAGTGTTCGTGCACTTTTATGTTTGTTCGCATTCAATAAAATATTAGTAACAAATGATATAGCGTACAAATCAGATGTATTGACCCTATTCTCGCTCGCTGATTTCATGGCACCCTTACTCCTCCTCCTCCCTCTCTCTCTCTCTCTCTCTCTCTCTCTCTCTCTCTCTCTCTCTCTCCTATTCCACGGTTCCCTTCTTCCCCCTCATCTCTCTCTCTCTTTCTTCTCTTGACACATCTCTCATCTTTTCCTGAATCAACACCACGATTATAGTTGGCTCACTTTTTTCCGGGTTAAATCCAACCATTTCGTTTTCTAAACCAATGACAGGACCCTTTAAACCTGGTTGTTTGAGATAGGAGTATCTCATAATTAACAAACGACAAAATATCGAGTAAAAAAAATGTCCATATTGATACCCGACTAAGAAGAATATCCACCCCTTTTATTGAATACTAAGTGGGAAGCCCGATGCGCTTCAACACTTGGGGCAAAAATCTAGGTAAGTCTAGTGATATTTGTTATGCACAGTACAGTAATATGATTAGTAAGAAAATTAATACCAGTTTTGAGAGGAGAAGAATAAAAGTGAATAATCTAAAATTAATTCGAAAATTGAGTAATTATAAAATTCGGCAATATTTTACTTGACTATGTAGGTATTTTGGTCTCTCACGACGTATACAGTAGTCAGTGTATATGATCAAAGTCTAAGTTTAAAAATCATGTTATGGTAGATCAGAATTCGATCATATATGACTAATGTAAAATCTCTTGACAAGTCTGTATTCGTGTGATGTATATTCTTGTCATGACAAAATTAAGTCAGG
>NC_089752.1:15280500-15285500 GCF_040412425.1 Macrobrachium rosenbergii | reverse complement strand
CTTAGTTTGGTAAGAAAAAAAGAAGCGAACGTTAAATCTCGTTCATTTTTAATGATATTTACATAAGCGGCTTTTCAAAGCAAAGGCAGTTAAGGTCGCCGTGTTTGTTGCAGGTGAAAACGAATATTGGAAACGAGCCTGTGGCAAGTACGCCTACGCTTTCCATAGATGTTATTTTGCTACTATAAAATACGAAGGTTTTTGAAATTCAACCTTTTGCCATTACAGAGAATGATCTCCGCATCCCGTCCGCTTAGGCAACTCGGAACGAAAGAAGTACACTTGTCTCCCAATACCGTATTCAGAGTCGAGAGGCCTAACCTTTAAGCATTGAAAATAATCTGTAGAAGATGAAGTCAGTTTTGTCATTAGTGTTGGGTTTTTGGCCTCTCTGGTTTTAGTTTTCTTTAGAAGAAAACTGTTGTGCCGGCTTTGTCTGTCCGTCCGTACTTTTCTGTCCGCACTTTTTTTCTGTCCGCACTTTTTCTGCCCGCCCTTAGATCCAAAAAACTACTGAGGCTAGAGGGCTGCAAATTGGTATGTTGATCACCCACTCTCCAATCATCATATGTACCAAATTTCAGTCCTTTAACTCCAGTTGATTTTTATTTTATTTAAGGTTTATGTTAGCCATAACCGTGCTTCCGGCAACGATATAGGACAGGCCACCACCGGGCCGTGGTTTGAAGTTCCATGGGCCGCGGCTCATACAGCATTATACTGACACCACCGAAAGATAGATCCATTTTCGGTGACCTAGAGTATGATCCGTAACGGCTGTACAGAAAACTCGATTCGGCGCAATTTTTACTTGTTTTTTATTGGAAGTAAGCTCTTTGTACGAGTTTGTTCGGCTCGGAAAAGTGGGTCCAAAGGAATGTCTGTTTTGTCATCTTACTGAACATTCCCTGCTACTATTGCGTTGTGTATTGTATATTTCTTGTTTCTTTTTGGAACAAGCCCAAATGGCATCAACTTTTATTGAGAGTTTTCCCCAGAAGAAAATTCGTTTTTCAAATAACTACTAAAACACCTACTGCTGATTACAATGTGCGTAGATTGCTGTGGAAGAAGGCAAATTGAGCATTAATCATCGTGGAATATTTCCACAGAATTGTCTTTATTTGTGAAACACCCCTGTTGCAGCTACAAATGTCGTTACTGCTGCTATTAAAGCTTTGGCTCTATATGCAGTTTTAAACATTAACGTGTAAGATATTACGTCACTACAACATTACAGTACTTGATAGAACTACCAGAAAATCTCAGTTCACGCTTTGAACATTATTCTTTTGGGTATCATTTGAAAGACGGACGACGTATGAATTAAAATTTATAGTTCATGATAAAGGGCTTATTATTCATGTACAGTATTTCCTTAATTTCTGTTGCTTTGTTATTCACACCTTCGATACAAGAGTGAAGACTTCATTATGTGCATCGTACATATAATGAAGCCCATTCCAGGGAAGCTATTCCTAGAACAAGTAATATTATCCTCCATCAAAGACGTCCGTCAATATAGCTTGTAATAACGCGTCTTTGTAATTATTCCGCTCATTAGGAGGTCTGCAGATACTGTTCATTCGCATAATAACGGTTTTAACACATGAAGACGCAGTCGTTGTCGTGACGTGGGCAAATAGTAAGAAAAATTGATTTTTGCACTTAGTAGTACTGAAAATGAAAGTTTTGCAAGTGCGAACGCAATGTTGATACGACTAGATGATAGGAAATTATATATTTCGGGCTTACCAGATGGACAGACAAGCAATAAAGCTGATTTTAGACTTGGTATTTTAGCAGTTAGAAAGCTAGACTAATTATTAGATTAATAATTAATGACTCCGTTGGACTGGTTGTTATACTATAAGGGTGCTTACTCTATTATTGATTTTTAATTTTCAAAACGTGCAGACTTAAATAATGAATAACAAAGGCCCTAAACTTCCAAGCAAACTTCCATGGTGTAGAATGCCCATTTGTGGAAAACTAAGAACCGAACATAGAGAAGAATTCCATAACATAATCCGTTGTTGAGAAATTTCTCTGTAAGAAATCAAAATAAAGTGAAGGGGCATATCTTTGGATACCTGGGCGTGGCGCTAGTAACATCATCCAAGAGGCTTTTCATAGAAGTTTTCAATAATCCCGACAAACACATACACACACATATATATATATATATATATATATATATATATATATATATATATATATATATATATATATATATATATATATATATATGTATATATATATATATATATACTCATACATATATATAATTATATAGATACACTATATGTATATATATGTATGTATGTATGGTATGTACGTATATATATATATGTATATACAATGTATATAAAAATATGTATATATATATATATATATATATATATATATATATGATATATATATATATATATACATATATATATATATAATCAGAAAGCTACAAATGTCCTTTAATATCCAATTCATCTACCGGAAGGAATATATTTTCATATATGTTACCGAAGGGTAATTTAGTTGATAATAAGTCCACCGTCCCGTGGGGTCGAACCAGCGACGGACGAGGAATCAGGACTACAGTGACACTAAACCAGTTCGGTCACAAGAGGTATAAGTGAATACCATCTCCCATCAACTCACCCGTCGAACTCAGGTGTTTTGCGTTTGGAGACGAGCATCCACCCACCTCTGCCATGTTGACCGTGGTAGTGCGTTTGTCGCACGAGTTATATTATGCGACCATTTATCACATCACCGTGATTCATACAATCAGAAAGCTACAAACGTCCTTTAATATCCAACTACCTACTTCGGAAGGAATATATTTTCACATATGTTACCAAGGGAATTTTTAGTTGATAATGCTCACCGTCCCGTGGTGCCGAACCAGCGACGGACGATGACCACAGTGACACTAACCAGTCGGCCACAAGAGAGGTATAAGGAATACCATCTCCATCAACTCACCCGTCGAACTCAGGTGTTTTGCGTTTTGAGACGATATCCACCCACCGCCATGTTGACCGTGTATGCGTTTGTCGGACGGAGCCTGAGTTCGACAGGTGAGTTGATGGGGAGATGGTATTCACTTGTACCTCCTTGTGGCCAACTGGCAGTGTGCGTCACTGTAGTCCTGACTCGTCCGTCGCTGGTTCGACCCCACGGACGGTGGAATTTATTATCAACTAAAATTCCCCTCGGCAACATATATGAAAATATATTCCTTCCGAGGTAGAGTGAATTGGATATTAAAGGATGTTTTGTAGCTTTCTTGATTGTATATGAATCACGGTGATGTGATAAATAGTCATATATATATATATATATATATATATATATATATATATATATATATATATATATATATATATATATATATATATATATATATATATGATGAGAGAGAGAGAGAGAGAGAGAGAGAGAGAGAGAGAGAGATTAGTTTTAAATTAAAAGTGACCCCAGTATTCAGGAAGCATGAACGTGCATGCATCACAGAGATGTATGGTGCACTCTGTATATTTGTATGAAGCATTGAGTGCAATGTGATTTTTTTGCACTGAATATTCGTCCTTTGTTTTGAGGGCATAGGGTGACTTGCTGTGACTGTTTTCTCGATGATCTTTAGAGGCACCGTCACTGATTGAAAAGAAATATTTTCATTGGAAAGTTAGGGAATACATCAAGAACATCCAATTTAATTTTTTTTCAAGAAATGCGAAATAAAGTAGCAAAAAACTGCAATTTTAGCGACCGTAAGATTTAACTTTACATGTGATTTCAGTACTGATATGCGTGGCTTTTCTATCTGCTATGCCCATCTGCATCAAACAAAATCCCTATGCATAATTACTCAACTTAATAAAAAGGCAACAAAGTTTGTGTATGTGTGTGTTTGTCTGTATGTTCGAATAAAAAAAATTCGTTTGGATATTTTGTATCCAAAGAAGGATGTAAATCTCCAAACTCCTGCAAACATGGTATTAGTGCAGAGCTCTCTCTCTCTCTCTCTCTCTCTCTCTCTCTCTCTCTCTCTCTCTCTCTCTCTCTCTCATGTTGTTACTGAAGCCATCTCTACCAAATCACATCTTCTGTATTTACGAGCTGTTAAGTTATTGGATTCTTATCATGGACTCCTGAGTCTGTGCCATACCCGTTTTCGCTTCGGATTTCTCATTCATGTTAACTATTTCGATTCGAATGATCTTGTTATGATGTCAAACTTTTTTTTTTTTATTTATCGTTATAATATTTCAATTCCTTCCTTCCAAAAATAAATTACTGTCAATCTTCCAAGTTACCGGTTATCCCAAAGGTGGTGTTTCCTAACTTCCTGTGTATTTTGACACAAATAACCTCCCTCTTATACTTGATCTAACCAAGATTTTTTCAACAACCCCTTCCTTCTGGGTCCCGTCGTTTTTTTAGTCCTAACTCAGAATATTATTTATCTACTTGTGTTTTTCATTTTTCTCGAAGTTGCAAATTATAATTTTTATATGCTTGGGATTTTAAAACTTATTTGTATGTGAATGTTCATACATTTGAATGATTATGATAAAAATCAAGGCCTCTAATGATCAGATTTGTGTGGTATTAATTCATTTTTCATCCTTTTATACTCATTAATGTTTAACCTTGGAAAATTATTCTAACTTTTCTGAAAATAATTGTAGACGATGTAAGGCTCAAGAGTTTTGAAGATTTGAACTTCATTTTCGCCGACGCGTCTTGACAGGAACAAAAGAATGCAGAAAAAATTTGCTGTCACCTTTCCTGTTAATGATGCCTTTTTCTCTGGCTTCTTAGAACTCTCTCTCTCTCTCTCTCTCTCTCTCTCTCTCTCTCTCTCCTCTGTGTCCATGTGCTAACTGTTTCTGTATGATTGTTGAGGGTGCTAATGTTTTGTCATCAATTATAAAGGGATTTACCAGTCGATATCAATCTGGAAGTCTTAACCTTTACACATGACCTCTTTTTTA
>NC_089752.1:15228000-15268000 GCF_040412425.1 Macrobrachium rosenbergii | reverse complement strand
GGATTTTATACAATTTAATACCCATGTTTGATTTGGAGCATATCATTGCTAATGATGATGATGATGATGATGATTAATATTATTATTATATTATTGGTTGTCAAAGCCGGGAGGGTTGGGGGAGGGGGCAAGAATGACTCATCCGGGATATTCTCGCCTAAGCTTCTGTAAGCCCGCTAGCGGGTATAAATATGATATTATTATTATTATTATTATTATTATTATTATTATTATTATTATTATTATTATTTAGTTAAATAATGTGATAATTATAATGTGGCAAGGTAATGTTAAAGAAATTACAAACCCAGGTTAAAAGAGATTAGAGGGAATGAATGAAAAATGAAAATCAGAAGGTCATGCAGTTTGAAATAGCTCTCCAATTATCCTTTATTATGCGTCAGCGCATCATGCAAGGCAGACTGTCAGGGGACAGAGCCCATTTTCGGATTATCCTAATTGCTTGAGCCATAGTTATAGGGGGAATTATTGGTGAATTTTTTCCCTGTTATTCTTTAAATTTTTAAGATTTGCACGAGTTTTCCTTGCGAGAGAGAGAGAGAGAGAGAGAGAGAGAGAGAGAGATAGTTAGTTTGTGTGTGTGTGATGACTGATCACATACTTTTTAGACTTGAGCTTTATCGATTTTTATGATTCTAACATTTTACGGTTTTAGGTGAACAGTTTAGTCTTCACTGAGGTATGTAATCTATTTAATTTATGAATCTACATTCTGATTTTTATATACCGTGAAGTGATTAATGAAATTATCTTGAATGTAAGTGGGAGGCATTGATAAAGATAAATAATTGTAATTTTCCTGTGTAAAATTCATAAGCGTTAACATTCACCGGCAGAACTTGATTTTTTACTCTTTGCTTTTTATTAAAATGCACTGAAAATATGTTGAAAATAAGAGACGTCAGATTCATCAAGCTTAAAATTGCCTTTTGTTAAAAGTATTTAATCCTTCAAAAAATCTCTTTTACTCGGTAAAAGCAATGTCAGACTTTATTCAGCAGAAAATCGCGAAAGATAAATTTATTTAATAGAATATTCACCACTAGCCTTGTATCCAGTATTGATCCTTTTC
Organism: Macrobrachium rosenbergii; assembly: GCF_040412425.1. Classification (NCBI taxonomy): domain Eukaryota; kingdom Metazoa; phylum Arthropoda; class Malacostraca; order Decapoda; family Palaemonidae; genus Macrobrachium; species Macrobrachium rosenbergii. The sequence continues at coordinate 15,266,907 of NC_089752.1, read as the reverse complement.
AGTTTGCTGTCAAAGAAAACTACTGAGATGGCTACTTGTCTGTCTGTCCGCATTTTTTTTTTTTTTTTGTCCGCACTTTATCTGTCCGCACTATTTCTGTCCGCCCTCAAATCTTAAAAACTACTGAGGCAAAGGACTGCAAATTGGTATGTTGATAATCCACCCTCCAATCATTAAACACACCAAATTGCAGCCCTCTAGAAACAGTAGTTTTTATTTTATTTAAGGTTAAAGTTAGCCGTAATCATACTTCTGGCACCACTATAGGTTCCAACAACACCGGATCGTGGCTGAGTTTCATGGGCCGCGGCTGAGTTTCATGGGCCGTGGCTGAAAGTTTCATTCAGCATTAAACACTGTACAGAAAACTCGATTGCGCCGAAGAAACTTCGGCGCATTTTTTACCTGTTTATTTCTTGCACTCGCAAAATATTTTCTCTTTTTTTTCCACTCTTTTTTTTCGTTTCGTGAAAGTGGAAATTAAACTTTGCTTGTTTCTCTTATCTGGAAAATTAGGTTTCCATTTCTGGGGGCTCCTTCGACATGCAATAGTTTCGCATTGCCCCGTTTTCATTTCTTATTTTAATTCGTCTTTTGATATACACGTGTTTCTTCATGATTCCTTACGATGATAATATTCAAATTTCTTGAATGATGCTTCATAAAGAAAGTCGATTCCAAAGAAAAGGTGTTGTTTTCCTGTTGCCATAATTTCTTCATTTCACTATCCGTAGGTTTATCTCTTCCAACAAAGTTTGAAGGAGGTTGATCTCTTCATTCGCGTCTGTGTGTGTGTGTTACGTTTATTTCTTCCAGCGAAGTTTGAAGGAGGTTGGTCTCTTCATTCGCGTCTGTGTGTGTGTGTGTTACGTTATTTCTTCCAGCGAAGTTTGAAGGAGGTTGGTCTCTTCATTGGCGCCTGTGTGTGTGTGTGTGTTCGTTTATTTCTTCCAGTGAAGTTTGAAGGAGGTTGGTCTCTGATTCGCGTCTGTGTATGTGTGTGTTCGTTATTCTTCCAGCGAAGTTTGAAGGAGGCGTTGTCTCTTCATTCAAGCCTGTGTGTGTGTGTTGTTTATTTCTTCCAGCGAAGTTTGAAGGAGGTTGGTCTCTTCTTGTTGCGTCTGTGTGCGTGTGCATTACGTTATTTCTTCCAGCGAAGTTTGAAGGAGGTTGGTCTCTTCATCTGGGCGTCTGTGTGTGTGGTGTTGGCGTTTATTTCTTCCAGCGAAGTTTGAAGGAGGTTGGTCTCTTCATTGCGTCCTGTGTGTGTGTATTCGTTATTTCTTCCAGCGAAGTTTGGAAGGAGGTTGGTCTCTTCTATACGTCTGTGTGTGTGTGTTACGTTATTTCTTCCAGCGAAGTTTGGCTGAGGTTGGTCTCTTCATTTTTGGCCTGTGTGTGTTACGTTTATTTCTTCCAGCGAAGTTTGAAGGAGGTTGGTCTTTCATTCATGTGTGTGTGTTTTTACATGTTATTTCTTCCAGAAGTTTGAAGGAGGTTGGTCTCTTCATTCAAGGCCTGTGTGTGTGTGTTACGTTTATTTCTTCCAGCGAAGTTTGGTTGAGGTTATATCTTCATTAGCGTCTGTGTGTGTGTACAATGTTTATTTCTTCCAGCGAAGTTTGAAGGAGGTTGGTCTCTTCATTCGCGTCTGTGTGTGTGTTAATTTCTTCCAGTTAAGTTTGAAGAGGTTGGTCTTTCATTCATAGTTACGTTTATTTCTTTATTTTTCCAGCGAAGTTTGAAGGAGGTTGGTCTCTTCATTCACGTCTGTGTGTGTGTTACGTTTATTTCTTCCAGTAAGTTTTGAAGGAGGTTGGTCTCTTCATTCGCCTGTCTGTGTGTAATACGTTTATTTCTTCCAGTGAAGTTTGAAGGAGGTTGGTCTCTTCATTTGAAGTCTGTGTGTGTGTGTTACGTTTATTTCTTCCGTGAGAGAAGTTTGAAGGGAGGTTGGCTCTTCATTCGGGTCTGTGTGTGTGTGTGTTATGTTTATTTCTTCCAGCGAAGTTTGAAGGAGGTTGGTCTCTATTGGTCTCTTCAGTTTGGCGTCTGCTCTGTGTGTGTGTGTTATGTTTATTTCTTCCAGCAAAGTTTGAAGGAGGTTGGTCTCTTCATTCACGTCTGTGTGTGTGTTGCATTTATTTCTTCCCAGCGAAGTTTGAAGGAGGTTGGTCTCTTCATTCACGTCTGTGTGTGTGTTACATTGTTTTTCTTCCAGCAAAGTTTGAAGGAGGTTGGTCTCTTCATTCGCGTCTGTGTGTGTGTTACGTTTATTTCTTCCAGTGAAGTTTGAAGGAGGTTGGTCTCTTCATTTGTTCTGTGTGTTTGTGTTACGTTTATTTCTTCCAGCAAGAAGTTTGAAGGAGGCTGGTCTCTTCATCTGCCTGTGTGTGGTTACTCTTATTTTCCAGCTAAGTTTGAAGGCAGTTTATTTCTGTTGTGTGTTACGTTTATTTCTTTCCATTTAAGTTTGAAGGAGGTTGGTCTCTTCATTCAAGGTCTGTGTGTGTGTGTTTACGTTTATTTCTTCCAGAGGTTTGAAGGAGGTTGGTCTTCTTCATTTGCGCCTGTGTGTGTGTGTGTTTATTTCTTCCAGTGAAATTTAGGTTGGTCTCTTCTTTATGTCTGTGTGTGTTATGTTATTTCTTCCAAGGTTTGAAGGAGGTTGGTCTCTTGATTTATGCGTCTGTGTGTGTGTTACGTTTATTTCTTCCAGCGAAGTTTGAAGGAGGCTGGTCTCTTTCATTCGCGTCTGGTGTGTGTAGCTTCGTTTATTTCTTCCAGCGAAGTTTGAAGGAGGTTGGTCTCTTCATTCGAGTCTGTGTGTGTTACGTTTATTTCTTCCAGCGAAGTTTGGAAGGAGGTTATCTCTTCCATTCGGGTGTGTGTGTGTCTGTGTGTGTGTTCATTTATTTCTTCCATGAAGTTTGAAGGAGGTTGGTCTCGTCTGTGTGTGTGTGTGTGTGTGTGTTACGTTTATTTCTTTCCAGCGAAGTTTGAAGAGGTTGGTCTCTTCATTCCGTCTGTGTGTGTGTTACGTTTATTTCTTCCAGCAAAGTTTGAAGGAGGTTGGTCTCTTCATTGAGTCTGTGTGTGTTTGTTTATTTCTTCCAGCGAAGTTTGAAGGAGGTTGGTCTCTTCATTCGCGTCTGTGTGTGTGTGTTAAATCTTTTTTCCAGCGAAGTTTGAAGGATTTGGTCTCTTCATTCTGCCTGTGTGTGTTACGTTTATTTCTTCCAGCGAAGTTTGAAGAGGTTGGTCTTCCTTCATTTCGTCTGTGTGTGTATGTGTTACGTTTATTTCTTCCAGCAAACAAAGGAGGTTGGTCTCTTCATTTGCGTCTGTGTGTGCAGCGTCTTCCAGCAAGTGAAGGAGGTTGGTTCCCTTATTTCTGTGTGTGTGTGTGTGTTTTATTTCTTCCAGCTGAAGTTTGAAGGAAGTTGGTCTCTTCATTTCAGCTGGTTTGAAGGAGGTTGGTCTCTTTGATTCTGCCTGTGTGTGTGTGTTGTTACGTTTGAAGGATTTCTGTCAGTTTATTTCTTCCAGCGAAGTTTGAGGAGGTTGGAGGTAAGGTGTTAGGTTTATTTCTTCCTTCATTCGCGTCACCTGTGTGTGTGTGTTACGTTTCAAGTTTTGGTCTCCATTCGCAATTGTGTGTGTTGTTTATTTCTTCCAGCGAAGTTTGAATAGAGGCTGGTCTCCTCTTCATTTCGGTTTGAAGGAGGTTCTGTCTCTTCATTCATGTCTGTGTGTGTGTGTGTTATGTTTATTTCTTCCAGCAAAGTTTGAAGGAGGTTGGTCTCTTCATGTCTGTGTGTGTGTGTGTGTTACGTGAAGTTTGAAGGAGGCTATTTCTTCATTCGCATTTATTTCTTCCAGCGAAGAAGTTTGAAGGAGGTTGGTCTCTTCATTCATGTCTGTGTGTTTGTGTGTTTATTTCTTCCAGCGGAGTGTGGTCTCTTATCTGGTGTCTGTGTGTGTTACGTTTATTTCTTCCAGCTTGGTTTGAAGGTTAGTCCTTGATTCAAGCGCCTGTGTGTGTGTGTTACGTTTATTTCTTCCAGCGAAGTTTGAAGGAGGTTGGTCTCTTCCATTCGCGTCTGTGTGTGTGTGTGTGTTACGTTTATTTCTTCCAGCGAAGTTTGAAGGAGGTTGGTCTCTTCATTTCCTGTGTGTGTGTGTTACGTCTTATTTCTTCCAAGGAAGTTTGAAGGAGGTTGGTCTCTTCATACTATAGGTGTGTGTTACGTTTATTTCTTCCAGCGAAGTTTTGAAGGAGATTTGCGTCTGTGTGTGTGTGTTACTGTTTATTCTCTTTCCAGCGAAGTTTGAAGGAGGTTGGTCCTTCATTCGCGCTCAGTGTGTGTGTTGTTTATTTTTCCAGCGAAGTTTGAAGGAGGTTGGTCTCTTCATTCATGCCTGTGTGTGTGTTATGTTTATTTCTTTCCAGCGAAGTTTGAAGGAGGTTGGTCTCTTCATTTGCAGTCTGTGTGTGTGTGTTACGTTTATTTCTTCCAGCGAAGTTTGAAGGAGGTTTTCTTCCAGTTACGAGATTTCCTTCCAGTTGGTTTGAAGGGAGGTTGGTCTCTCATCTGCATCTGTGTGTGTGTGTTACGTTGCCTTTCCAGCAAAGTTTGAAGGAGGCTGTCTCTTCATTCGCGTCTGTGTGTGTGTGTTACGTTTATTTCTTTCCAGCGAAGTTTGAAGGAGGTTGGTCTCTTCATGCGCCTGTGTGTGTGTTACGTTTATTTCTTCCAGCAAAGTTTGAAGGAGGTTGGCCTTTTCTTTTATTCGTCTGTGTTCGTTTATTTCTTCCAGCGAAGTTTGAAGGAGGTTGGTCTCTTCATTCGCGCCTGTGTGTGTGTGTGTGGCGTCTGTTTTAAAGGAGGTTGGTCTCTCTATTCAAGTGTCTGTGTGTGTGTGTGTTTTATTTCTTCCAGCGAAGTTTGAAGGAGGTTATCTCCTTCATTCAAGGCCTGTGTGTGTGTACACATTTATTTCTTCCAAAGGAAGTTTGAAGGAGGTTGGTCTCTTCTATTCGTCTGTGTGTGTGTTGCTTATTTCTTCCAGCAAAGTTTGAAGGAGGTTGGTCTTGAAGGCCTGTGTGTTTGCTTATTCTCTTCGGTTTGAAGGAGGTTATCTTTCATTCACGTCTGTGTGTGTTACATTTATTTTTCCAGCAAAGTTTGAAGGAGGCTGGTGTGTCTGTGTGTGTTACGTTTATTTCTTCCAGTGGTTTGAAGGAGGTTATCTCTTCATTCGAAGTTTATTTTTTTGAAGGAGGTTGGTCTCTTCATTCGCGTCATTAAGCTTGAAGGCAGTTGGTCTCTTGATTCGCCTGTGTGTGTGTGTTACATTTATTTCTTCCATTGGTTGAAGGAGGTTGGTCTCTTCATTGTTAGCGTCTGTGTGTGTGTGTTACGTTTTATTTCTTCCAGCGGTTTGAAGGGAGGTTGGTCTCTTCATTGGTCTGGAGGTTGTGTTACGTTTATTTCTTCCAGTGAAATTTGAAGGAGGTTGGTCTCTTCATACGCGTCTGTAAGCGCGTTTATTTCTTCCAGCCGAAGTTTGAAGGAGGTTGGTCTCTTGATTCGCGTCTGTGTGTATGTTACGTTTATTTCTTGTGAGGTTGAAGGGTTGGTCTCCTTCATTCGTCTGTGTGTGTGTGTGTGTTACATTTATTTCTTCCTTGAAAAGTTTGAGAGGGTTAGTCCTCTTCATTTCTCGATCTGTGTGTAGTATTATTCGTTTATTTCTTCCAGTGAAGTTTGAAGGGAAGTTGGTCTCTTCATATAACGTGTGTGTGTAATATGTCACGTTTATTTCTTCCAGCGAAGTTTGAAGGAGGTTGGTTCTTTCCATGATTTCCTTCCAGTTTGAAGGTTGGATCTGCATCTGTGTGTTGTGTTCTCTTCAGTTTGAAGGAGGCGTCTCTTCATTCTGTGTGTGTGTCGTTTATTTCTTCCAGCGAAGTTTGAAGGAGGTTGGTCTCTCTTTCATCTGTGTGTGTGTTACGTTTATTTCTTCCAGCAAAGTTTGAAGGAGGTTGGGCGTCTGTGTGTGTTTATTTCTTCCAGCGAAGTTTGAAGGAGGTTGGTCTCTTCATTCGCGCCTGTGTGTGTGTGTGTTATTGTTTATTTCTTCCAGCGGGTTTTAAAGGAGGTTGGTCTCTCTATTCAAGTGTCTGTGTGTGTGTTTTATTTCTTCCAGCGAAGTTTGAAGGAGGTTATCTCCTTCATTCAATTGTGTGTCATTTATTTCTTCCAAAGGAAGTTTGAAGGAGGTTTCGTCTGTGTGTGTGTTGTGTTATTTCTTCCAGCAAAGTTTGAAAGGTTGGTCTTCATTCAAGGCCTGTGTGTGTACATGCTTATTTTCTTTTTGAAGGAGGTCTCTTCAGCAAAGTTTGAAGGAGGCTGGTCTCTTCATCTGTGTCTGTGTGTGTTACGTTTATTTCTTCCAGTGGTTTATTTTCTTCGAAGTTTGTGTGTTACGTTTATTTCTTCCATTGTAAGCTTGAAGGCAGTTGGTCTCTTGATTCGCCTGTGTGTGTGTGTTACATTTATTTCTTCCAGCGAAGTTTGAAGGAGGTTGGTCTCTCTTCATCTGCGTCTGTGTGTGTGTGTTACGGTTGAAGGGAGGTTGGTCTCTTCATTTGCGTCTGTGTGTTTGTGTTACGTTTTATTTCTTCCAGTGAAATTTGAAGGAGGTTGGTCTCTTCATTCGCATCTGTGTGTGTACATGCTTATTTTCTTCCAGCGTTTGAAGGAGGTTTCTTTCATTCACGTCTGTGTGTGTTACATTTATTTTTCCAGCAAAGTTTGAAGGAGGCTGGATCTGTGTCTGGTGTGTTACGTTTATTTCTTCCAGTGGTTTGATTCGAACGTGTGTTTGTGTTACGTTTATTTTTCCAGCGTTGAAGGAGGTTGGTCTCTTCATTCGCGTCTGTGTGTTACGTTTATTTCTTCCAGCGTAAGCTTGAAGGCAGTTGGTTTTGATTCGCCTGTGAGTTGTGTTACGTTTATTTCTTCCAGCGAAGTTTGAAGGAGGTTGGTCTCTCTTATCTGCGTCTGTGTGTGTGTGTTACGTTTATTTCTTCCAGCAGTTTGAAGGAGGTTAATTCTCTTCATTTGCAGTCTGTTTTGACAGTATATTGGTTCATTTCTTCCAGCGAGAAGTTGGAGAAGGGAGATTAATCCTGTCTTCATTCAGCGTCCTGTTATTTGTGTTACGTTTATTTCTTCCAGCGAAGTTTGAAGGAGGTTGGTCTCTTCATTCGTCTGTGTGTGTGTGTTATGTTTATTTCTTCCAGCGAAGTTTGAAGGAGGTTGGTCTCATTCTTCATTCCAGTTTTTCCATGGTTTGAAGGAGGTTGGTCTGTGTGTGTGTGTGTTACGTTTATTTCTTCCAGCGAAGTTTGAAGGAGGTTGGTCTCTTCATTCGTGATCTGTGTGTGTGTGTGTTACGTTTATTTCTTCCAGCAAAGTTTGAAGGAGGTTGGTCTCTTCATTTTCTGTCTGTGTGTGTGTGTTACGTTTATTTTTCCAGTGAAGTTTGAAGGAGGTTTCTTCATTCACGTGTGTGTGTGTTACATTTATTTCTTCCAGCAAAGTTTGAAGGAGGTTGGTCTCTTGATTTGTGTCTGTGTGTGTGTTACGTTATTTTCCAGCGAGGTTGGTTTATTTCTTTCATTCCAGCAAGTTTGTGAGGTTGGTCTCTTCATTCCTTCATGCCTGTGTGTGTTACGTTTATTTCTTCCAGCTTGGTTTGGAGGTTAGTCTCTAGCGCCTGTGTGTGTGTGTTACGTTTATTTCTTCCAGCGAAGTTTGAAGGAGGTTGGTCTCTTCATTCAAGCCTCTGTGTGTGTGTGTGTGTTGCATTTATTTCTTCCAGCGAAGTTTGAAGGAGGTTGGTCTCTTCATTCGCATCTGTGTGTGTGTGTTACGTTTATTTCTTCCAGCAAAGTTTGAAGGAGGTTGGTCTCTTCATTGTGTGTGTTACGTTTATTTCTTCCAGCGAAGTTTGAAGGAGGTTGGTCTCTTCATTTGAAGGTCTGTGTGTGTGTGTTAAGTTTATTTCTTCCAGCAAAGTTTGAAGGAGGTTGGTCTTCATTCAGTGTGTGTGTTACGTTTATTTTTCCAGCGAAGTTTGAAGGAGGTTGGTCTGTGTGTGTGTGTGTTATGTTTTATTTCTTCCAGCGAAGTTTGAAGGAGGTTGGTCTCTTCATTCGTCTGTGTGTGTGTGTGTGTTACGTTTATTCTTCCAGCGAAGTTTGAAGGAGGTTGGTCTCTTCATTCGTCTGTCCTGTGTGTGTGTTATTTCCTTCCAGCGTTTAGGTTGGTCTCTTCATCTGCCATCTGTGTGTTGCTCTTCCAGCAAAGTTGAAGGAGGTTGGTCTCTTCATTTCCAGTTTATTTTTCCAAAGTTTGAAGGAGGTTGTTCTTCATTCACGTCTGTGTGTGTGTGTTACATTTATTTCTTCCAGCAAAGTTTGAAGGAGGTTGGTCTCTTCATTGTTAGGCTGGTCTGTGTGTTTGTGTTACGTTTTATTTCTTCCAGCAAAGTTTGAAGGAGGTTGGTCTCTTCATTCGCCTGTCTGTGTGTTACGTTTATTTCTTCCAGCGAAGTTTGAAGGAGTTGGTCTCTTGATTCGCGTCTGTGTGTGTGTGTTTGAAGGAGGTTGTTACGTTTATTTCTTCCAGTGAGTTTGAAGGAGGTTGGTCTCTTCATTCGTCTGTGTGTGTGTGTGTGTTACATTTATTTCTTCCAGCGAAGTTTGAAGGAGGTTAGTCCTCTTCATTCAAGGATCTGTGTGTGTGTATTCGTTTATTTCTTCCAAAGGAAGTTTGAAGGAGGTTGGTCTCTTCATCTGCGTCTGTGTGTGTGTTACGCTTATTTCTTCCAGCAAAGTTTAGGTTGGTCTTCTTCCATGAAGTTTGAAGGAGGTTATCTTTCATTCACGTCTGTGTGTGTTACATTTATTTTTCCAGCAAAGTTTGAAGGAGGCTGGTCTCTTCATCTGTGTCTGTGTGTGTTACGTTTATTTCTTCCAGTGGTTTGAAGTTATCTCTTCATTCGAACGTGTGTTTGTGGAGGTTGAAGGAGGTTGGTCTCTTCATTCGCGTCTGTGTGTTACGTTTATTTCTTCCAGCGAAAGCTTGAAGGCAGGTTGGTCTCTTGATTCGCCTCTGTGTGTGTGTTACGTTTATTTCTTCCAGTAGTTTGAAGGAGGTTGGTCTCTCTTCATTCGTCTGTGTGTGTGTGTTACGTTTATTTCTTCCAGAAGTTTGAAGGGAGGTTGGTCTCTTCATTTGCGTCTGTGTGTGTGTGTGTTACGTTTATTTCTTCCAGTGAAATTTGAAGGAGGTTGGTCTCTTCATACGCGTCTGTGTGGCGTTTATTTACTTCCAGCAAAGTTTGAAGGAGGTTAGTCTCTTCATTCGTCTGTGTGTGTATTATTCGTTTATTTCTTTGTAGTTTGAAGAGTTGGTCTCTTCTATTAAATATGTGGCCAGTGTTACGTTTATTTCTTTCCAGCAAAAGTTTGAAGAGGTTGGTCTCTTTATTGCGTCTCTGTGTGTGTCGTTGTTTCTTTAGCGAAGTTTGAAGTTAGTCCTCTTTATTGTCTGTATATTGTATGTTACATTTATTTTTCCAGCAAAGTTTGAAGGAGGCTGGTCTCTTCATCTGTGTCTGTGTGTGTTACGTTTATTTCTTCCAGTGTTTTGAAGGAGGTTTCCAGCAAAGTTTGAAGGAGGTTGGTCTCTTCATTCTGCCTGTGTGTGTGTGTTACGTTTATTTTTCCAGCGAAGTTTGAAGGAGGTTGGTCTCTTCATTCGCGTCTGTGTGTTACATTTATTTCTTCCAGCAAAGTTTGAAGGAGGCAGTTGGTTACTCCTTGATGGTCGCCTGTGTGTTTGTGTTACGTTTATTTCTTCCAGCGTAAGTTTGAAGGAGGTTGGTCTCATTCTGTGTGTGTGTTCATTGAAGGCAGTTGGTCTGTGTGTGTGTGTTACGTTTATTTCTTCCAGCAAAGTTTGAAGGAGGTTGGTCTCTTCGTTTATTTTTCCAGCGTTTGAAGGAGGTTGGTATCATGCCTGTGTGTGTGTGTTCGTTTTTCTTCTGGTCCATACGCTTGTGTGTGTTACGTTTATTTCTTCCAGCTAAGTTTGAGGAAGTTGGTCCCTTCATTTCTCTGTGTGTGTGTGTGTTCATTTCTTCCAGTAAAGTTTGAAGGAGGTTGGTCTTTGTCCCGGTCAGTGTGTGTGTTACGTTTATTTCTTCCAGCGAAGTTTGAAGGAGGTTGGTCTCTTCATTGTGCGTCATTTCTTCCAGCTAAGTTTGAAGGAGGCTGGTCTTTCATTCGCGTGTGTGTGTGTGTGTTATCTATTTCTTCCAGCGAACTGAAGGAGGTTGGTTTCTGTGTGTGTGTGTGTGTTGTTTATTTCTTCCAGCTAAGTTTGAAGGAGGTTGATTCTCTTCATTTCTTGTCTCTGTGTGTTGTGTTATGTTTATTTCTTCCTTAAATTTGAAGGAGTTGGTCTCTTCAATTTAAATCATGTGTATTCGTTTATTTCTTCCAGCAAAGTTTGAAGGAGGTTGGTCCTTCTGTGTGTGTGTGTGTGTTACGTTTATTTCTTCCAGAAGTTTGCTGAGGCTGGTTTCTTCATTCGTGGTGTGTGTGTGTGTTACATTTATTTCTTCCAGCGAAGTTTGAAGGAGGTTGGTCTCTTCATTGTCTGTGTGTGTGTGTGTGTGTTGTCTGTGTGTGTTACGTTTATTTCTTCCAGCTAAGTTTGCAGGTTGGTCCTTCATCGCCTGTGTGTGTGTGTCGTTTATTTCTTCAGTTTGAAGGAGGTTGGTCTCTTCCATTCGCGATCTGTGTGTGTGTGTGTGTTACGTTTATTTCTTCCAGCGAAGTTTGAAGGAGGTTGGTCTCTTCATTTGCCTGTGTGTGTGTGTGTGTGTTACGCTTTATTTCTTCCAGCGAAGTTTGAAGGAGGTTGGTCTCTTCATTCGCATCTGTGTGTGTGTGTTACGTTTATTTCTTCCAGCAAAGTTTGAAGGAGGTTGGTCTCATTTGCGTCTGTGTGTGTGTGTTACGCGTATTTCTTCCAGCGAAGTTTGAAGGAGGTTGGTTCTTCATTCGAAGGCTGTGTGTGTGTGTTACGTTTATTTTTCCAGCAAAGTTTGAAGGAGGTTGGTCTCTTCATTCATGCCTGTGTGTGTGTTATGTTTATTTCTTCCAGCGAAGTTTGAAGGAGGTTGGTCTCTTCATTCGCGTCTGTGTGTGTTACGTTTATTTCTTCCAGCGAAGTTTAGGAGGTTTTCTTGATTCTACCTGTGTGTGTGTGTGTGTGTTATGTTTATCCTTCCAGCTGGTTTGAAGGAGGTTGGTCTCTCTATCTGCATCTGTGTGTGTGTGTTACATTTATTTTTCCAGCAAAGTTTTGAAGGAGGCTGGTCTCTTCATTCTGCCTGTGTGTGTGTGTTACGTTTATTTCTTCCAGCGAAGTTTGAAGGAGGTTGGTCTCTCTTTCATTCTGCCCTGTGTGTGTGTTACGTTTATTTCTTCCAGCGAAGTTTGAAGGAGGTTGGTCTCTTCATTTTAGTGTCTGTGTGTTACGTTTATTTCTTCCAGCAAAGTTTGAAGGAGGTTGGTCTCTTCATTCCTGTGTGTGTGTGTGTTACGTTTATTTCTTCCAGTGAAGTTTGAAGGAGGTTGGTCTCTTCATGTCTGCCTGTGTTTGTGTTACGCTTATTTCTTCCAGCGAAGTTTGAAGGAGGTTGGTCTCCTTCATTCAAGGCCTGTGTGTGTGTACATTTATTTCTTCCAGGAAGTTTGAAGGAGTTGGTCTCTTGATTCGTCTGTGTGTGTGTTACGCTTATTTCTTCCAGCAAAGTTTGAAGGAGGTTGGTCTCTGTGTGTGTTTCTTATTTTCTTCCAGCGGTTTGAAGGAGGTTATCTTTCATTCACGTGTGTGTGTGTTACATTTATTTTTCCAGCAAAGTTTGAAGGAGGTTGTTCATGCCTGTGTCTGTGTGTGTTACGTTTATTTCTTCCAGTGTTTGAAGGAGGTTGGTCTTCATTACGTGTGTTTGTGTTACGTTTATTTTTCCAGTTTGAAGGAGGTTGGTCTCTTCATTTGCGTCTGTGTGTTGTGTGTTATTTCTTCCAGTAAAGTTTGAAGGCAGTTGGTCTCTTGATTCGCCTGTGTGTGTGTGTTACGTTTATTTCTTCCAGCGAAGTTTGAAGGAGGTTGGTCTCTCTTCATTCGAGTCTGTGTGTGTGTGTTACGTTTATTTCTTCCAGCAAAGTTTGAAGGAGCTGGAGGTTGGTCTCTTCATTCCAGCGTCTGTGTGTGTGTGTGTGTTACGTTTATTTCTTCCAGTGAAATTTGAAGGAGGTTGGTCTCTTCATACGCGTCTGTGTGTGCGTTTATTTCTTCCAGCAAAGTTTGAAGGAGGTTGGTCTCTTCATTTATTTCTTCCAGCTTGGCTTGAAGGAGGTTGGTCTCTTCGTTATTGTGTTACGTTTATTTCTTCAGCAGTTTGAAGGAGGATTGGTCTCTTCATTTATTATTCGTTTATTTCTTTGTGAAGTTTGAGAAGGAGGTTGGTCTCTTCATTCGCATCTGTGTGGCTGTGTGTATTTACGTTTATTTCTTTGCAAAGTTTGAAGGAGGTTAGTCTCTTCATTCGTCTGTGTGTGTATTATTCGTTTATTTCTTTGTAGTTTGAAGAGTTGGTCTCTTCTATTAAATATGTGGCCAGTGTTACGTTTATTTCTTTCCAGCAAAAGTTTGAAGAGGTTGGTCTCTTTATTGCGTCTCTGTGTGTGTCGTTGTTTCTTTAGCGAAGTTTGAAGGAGGTTGGTCTCTCTATCGCCTGTGTGTTACGTTTATTTCTTCCAGCGAAGTTTGAAGGAGGTTGGTTCAGTCTGCGTCTGTGTGTTTATTTCTTTTTCCAGCGAAGTTTGAAAGGATTCGCGCCTGTGTGTGTGTTGTGTTATGTTTAAGTTTTTCCATGGTTTGAAGGAGGTTGGTCTCTATTCGCGTCTGTGTGTGTTACATTTATGTCTTTCCAGCGAAGTTTGAAGGAGGTTGGTTTATTTCTGTGTGTGTTTATGTTTATTTCTTTCCAGCAAAGTTTGAAGGAGGTTGGTCTCTTCATTCGTCTGTGTTATTATTTTGTTTCAAAGGAGGTCTCTTCATTCACGTCTGTGTGTGTTACATTTTTCTCCAGCAAAGTTTGGAAGGAGGTTGTCTTCATTTGTGTCTGTGTGTGTGTTACGCGATTTCTTGCAGTTTAGCGAGGTTGGTTCTTCATTCGCCTGTGTGTTTGTGTTACGTTTATTTCTTCCAGCAAGTCAGCGAGGTTATCTCTTCATTGCCTGTGTGTGTACATGTTTATTTCTTCAGCAAAGTTTGAAGGGCCTGTTGGTCTATTTCCTTCCAGGCGATGAGGTTGGTCTCTTCATTCATGTTCTGTGTGTGTGTTTATTTCTTCCAGCGAAGTTTGGGCGAGGTTGGCCCTTCTATCATGCCCATGTGTGTGTGTGTTACATTTATTTTCTTCCAGTGAAGTTTGAAGAGGTTGGTCTCTTCATACGCGCCTGTGTGTGCATTTATTTCTTCCAGCGTTTAGAAGGAGGTTGGTCTTCATTTGCGTCTGTGTGAAGTTTTGGAAGTGAGGTTAGTTTATTTCTTTCCATTAAGTTTGAAGGAGGTTGGTCTCTTCATTCGAAGTCTGTGTGTGTGTTACGTTTCGTTTATTTCTTTGTGTTAGTCTATTTCTTCCAGCGAACTTTGAAGGAGGTTGGTCTCTTCATTCATGTCTGTGTGTGTGTGTGTACATGTTGCCTCTTCCAGCGAAGTTTAGCTGAGGTTGCTGTGTCTGTGTGTGTGTTACGTTTATTTCTTTCCAGCAAAGTTTGAAGGCGGTTGGTCTCTTGATTCGCGTCTGTGTGTGTGTGTTACGTTTATTTCTTCCAGCGAAGTTTGAAGGAGGTTGGTCTCTTCATTCGCATCTGTGTGTGTGTGTGTGTTACATTTATTTCTTCCAGCGAAGTTTGAAGGAGGTTGGTCTCTTCATTTGCGTCTGTGTGTGTGTGTTACGTTTATTTCTTCCAGTGAAGTTTGAAGGAGGTTGGTCTCTTCATACGCGTGTGTGTGTGTGTTACGTTTATTTCTTCCAGCGAAGTTTGAAGGAGGTTGGTCTCTTCATTTGCGTCTGTGTGTGTGTGTGTTACGTTTATTTCTTCCAGCGAAGTTTGAAGGAGGTTGGTCTCTTCATTCGCGTCTGTGTGTGTGTGTTACGTTTATTTCTTCCAGCGAAGTTTGAAGGAGGTTGGTCTCTTCATTCGCGTCTGTGTGTGTGTGTTATGTTTATTTCTTCCAGCGAAGTTTGAAGGAGGTTGGTCTCTTCATTCGCGTGTGTGTGTGTGTGTGTTACGTTTATTTCTTCCAGCGAAGTTTGAAGGAGGTTGGTCTCTTGATTCGCGTCTGTGTGTGTGTGTGTGTTACGTTTATTTCTTCCAGCGAAGTTTGAAGGAGGTTGGTCTCTTCATTCGCATCTGTGTGTGTGTGTTACGTTTATTTCTTCCAGCAAAGTTTGAAGGAGGTTGGTCTCTTCATTCGCGTCTGTGTGTGTGTGTTACGTTTATTTCTTCCAGCGAAGTTTGAAGGAGGTTGGTCTCTTCATTCGCGTCTGTGTGTGTGTTACGTTTATTTCTTCCAGCAAAGTTTGAAGGAGGTTGGTCTCTTCATTCGCGTCTGTGTGTGTTACGTTTATTTCTTCCAGCGAAGTTTGAAGGAGGTTGGTCTCTTCATTCGCGTCTGTGTGTGTGTGTTACGTTTATTTCTTCCAGCGAAGTTTGAAGGAGGTTGGTCTCTTCATTTGCGTCTGTGTGTGTGTGTGTTATGTTTATTTCTTCCAGCGAAGTTTGAAGGAGGTTGGTCTTCATTCATTCGTCTGTGTGTGTGTGTGTTACATTTATTTCTTCCAGCGAAGTTTGAAGGAGGTTGGTCTCTTCATTCGCGTCTGTGTGTGTGTGTTACGTTTATTTCTTCCAGCAAAGTTTGAAGGAGGTTGGTCTCTTCATTCGCGTCTGTGTGTGTGTGTTACGTTTATTTCTTCCAGCGAAGTTTGAAGGAGGTTGGTCTCTTCATTCACGTCTGTGTGTGTGTTACATTTATTTCTTCCAGCAAAGTTTGAAGGAGGTTGGTCTCTTCATTCGTGTCTGTGTGTGTTACGTTTATTTCTTCCAGTGAAGTTTGAAGGAGGTTGGTCTCTTCATTCGCGTCTGTGTGTTTGTGTTACGTTTATTTCTTCCAGCGAAGTTTGAAGGAGGTTGGTCTCTTCATTCGCGTCTGTGTGTGTGTTACGTTTATTTCTTCCAGCGAAGTTTGAAGGCAGTTGGTCTCTTGATTCGCGTCTGTGTGTGTGTGTTACGTTTATTTCTTCCAGCGAAGTTTGAAGGAGGTTGGTCTCTTCATTCGCGTCTGTGTGTGTGTGTTACGTTTATTTCTTCCAGCCAGTTTGGAAAGGAGAATTTCGTCTCTTCATTGGCGTCTGGCCAATGTTAATATTCGTTTATTTCTTCCATAAAAGTTTGAAGAGAGGTTGAATCTATTATTCAGCGTCTGTGTGTGTGTGTGTATTCGTTATTTCTTCCAGCGAAGTTTGAAGGAGGTTGGTTTCTTCATTCGTCTGTGTGTGTGTGTGTTCGTTTATTTCTTCCAGCAAAGTTTGAAGGAGAGTTGGTCTCTTGATTCCCGTCTGTGTGTGTGTGCGTTTATTTCTTCCAGCGAAGTTTGAAGGAGGTTGGTTCTCTTCAATCGCGTGTGTGTGTGTTACGTTTATTTCTTCCAGCAAAGTTTGAAGGAGGTTGGTCTCTTCATTGGCGTGTGTGTGATTATATTTAGTTCGTGCGTCTATTTCTTCCAGCGAACTTTGAAGGAGGTTGGTCTCTTCATTAGCGTCTGTGTGTGTGTTACATTTATTTCTTTGTGAAGTTTGTTGTCTCTTCACGTGTTGTTTCTTCCAGCGAAGTTTGAAGAGGTTGGTCTCTTCATGCAGCGTGGCCATGTGTGTATTGCGTTTATTTCTTCCAGCGAAGTTTGAAGAGGTTGGTCTCTTCATTTGCGTCTGTGTGTTACATTTATTTCTTCTGCGAGTTGAAGGAGGATTGGTCTATCATTCAGCGTCTGTGTGTGTGTTAGTTTATTCAGCGAAGTTTGGAGGAGGAGTTGGTCTCTTCATTCGCGTCTGTATTAGTATGTGTTATGTTTATTTCTTCTAGCGAAGTTTGAAGGAGTTTAGTCTCTTCATTCGCGTCTGTGTGTGTGTGTGTTACGTTTATTTCTTTCAGCGAAGTTTGAAGGAGGTTGGTCTCTTGATTCCCGTCTGTGTGTGTGTGTTACGTTTATTTCTTCCAGCGAAGTTTGAAGGAGGTTGGTCTCTTCATTCGCGTGTGTGTGTGTGTGTGTTACGTTTATTTCTTCCAGCGAAGTTTGAAGGAGGTTGGTCTCTTCATTTGCGTCTGTTTGTGTGTGTTAGGTTTATTTCTTCCAGCGAAGTTTGAAGGAAGGTTGGTCTCCTTCATTGGCGTCTGTGTGTATTATTCGTTTATTTCTTTCAGCAGAGGATTTGAAGGAGGTTGGTCTCTTCATTCGCGTCTGTGTGTGTTACATTTATTTCTTCCAGCGAAGTTTGAAGGAGGTTGGTCTCTTCGTCGCGTCTGTGTGTGTGTTGTTTATTTCTTACGTTTAGGTTGGTTTCTTCCAGTCTGTGTGTGTGTATTCGTTTAGTTTGGCAAAGTTTGAAGGAGGTTGGTCTCTTCATTCGTCTGTGTGTGTGTTATTTATTTCTTCAGCAAAGTTTGTTGAGTCTTCATTCGTGTCTGTGTGTGTCGTTTATTTCTTCCAGTGAAGTTTGAAGGAGGTTGGTCTCTTCATTGGCGTCTGTGTGTGTTTGTGTTCGTTTATTCGATTTGAAGGAGGTTGGTCTCTTCATTGGCGTCAGTTTATTTCTTCCAGCGAAGTTTGCAGTTAGTCTCTTGATTCGCGTCTGTGATTTCTTCATTTCTTCAGTGATTTGTGTCTCTTCATTCGCTGTGTGTCGTATTATTCGTTTATTTCTTCCAGTGAGTTTGAAGGAGGTTGGTCTCTTCATTTGCGTCTGTGTGTTTTTGTGTTCGTTTATTTCTTCCAGTGAGTGAAATTTGAAGGAGGTTGGTCTCTTCAAGCGTCTGTGTGTGTTACGTTTATTTCTTCCAGCGAAGTTTGTTGGTCTCTTCATTTGCGTCTGTGTGTGTGTGTTACGTTTATTTCTTCCAGCAAAGTTTGAGAGGAGGTTGGTCTCTTGATTCCGTCTGTGTATTATTGTGTGTGTTCGTTTATTTCTTCCAGCGTTTGAAGAGTTGGTCTCTTCATTCGGGTCTGTGTGTGTGTTACGTTTATTTCTTCCAGCAGAAGTTTGAAGGAGGTTGGTCTCTTCATTCGAGAATGTTCGTCTATTTCTTTTGAAGAGGTTGGTCTCTTCATTCGTCTGTGTGTGTGTGTGTGTTACGTTTATTTCTTCCAGCGAAGTTTGAAGGAGGTTGGTCTCTTCATTCGCGTCTGTGTGTGTGTGTTACGTTTATTTCTTCAGCAGTGAAGTTTGAAGGAGGTTGGTCTCTTCATTCGTCTGTGTGTGTTACGTTTATTTCTTCAGCGAAGTTTTGAAGGAGGTTGGTCTCTTCATTAGCGTCTGTGTGTGTGTGTTGCGTTTATTTCTTCTTCTTCATTCGCGTCTGTGTATTCGTTTATTTCTTCCAGCGAAGTTTGAAGGAGGTTGGTCTCTTCATTTGCGTCTGTGTGTGTGTGTTATGTTTATTTCTTCCAGCAAAGTTTGAAGGAGGTTGGTCTCTTCATTTGCGTCTGTGTGTGTTACGTTTATTTCTTCCAGCGAAGTTTGAAGGAGGTTGGTCTCTTCATTCGCGTCTGTGTGTGTGTGTGTGTTACGTTTATTTCTTCCAGCGAAGTTTGAAGGAGTTAGTTGCGTCTCTTCATTCGCGTCTCTTGATTCCGTCTGTGTGTGTTACGTTTATTTCTTTCAGCGAAGTTTGAAGGAGGTTGGTCTCTTGATTCCCGTGTGTGTGTGTGTGTGTGTTACGTTTTATTTCTTCCAGAAGTTTGAAGGAGGTTAGTCTCTTCATTTGCGTCTGTTTGTGTGTTAGGTTTATTTCTTCCAGCAGAAGTTTGAAGGAGGTTGGTCTCTTCATTTGCGTCTGTTGTGTGTGTTACGTTTATTTCTTCCAGCAAAGTTTGAAGGAGGTTGGTCTCTTCATTCGCGTCTGTGTGTGTTACGTTTTATTTCTTTCCAGCCGAAGTTTGAAGGAGGTTGGTCTCTTCATTCGTCTGTCCACGTTTATTTCTTCCAGCGAAGTTTGAAGGAGGTTGGTCTCTTCGCGTCTGTGTGTGTGTGTTACGTTTATTTCTTCCAGCAAAGTTTGAAGGAGGTTGGTCTCTTCATTCGCGTCTGTGTGTG
The DNA here is from genome assembly GCF_040412425.1 of Macrobrachium rosenbergii. Classification (NCBI taxonomy): domain Eukaryota; kingdom Metazoa; phylum Arthropoda; class Malacostraca; order Decapoda; family Palaemonidae; genus Macrobrachium; species Macrobrachium rosenbergii. The sequence continues at coordinate 15,248,376 of NC_089752.1, read as the reverse complement.
TGTGTTACGTTTATTTCTTCCAGCAAAGTTTGAAGGAGGTTGGTCTCTTCGTAGCGTCTGTGTGTGTGTGTGTGTTACGTTTATTTCTTCCAGCGAAGTTTGAAGGAGGTTGGTCTCTTCATTTCTTCATTCGTTTATTTCTTCCAGCAAAGTTTGAAGGAGGTTGGTCTCTTCATTCTCGTCTGTGTGTGTGTGTTACGTTTATTTCTTCCAGCGAAGTTTGAAGGAGGTTGGTCTCTTCATTCGCGTCTGTGTGTGTGTGTTACGTTTATTTCTTCCAGCGAAGTTTGAAGGAGGTTGATCTCTTCATTCGCATCTGTGCATGTGTGTGTTATGTTTATTTCTTCCAGCAAAGTTTGAAGGAGGTTGGTCTCTTCATTTGCGTCTGTGTGTGTGTGTTACGTTTTATTTCTTCCAGCGAAGTTTGAAGGAGGTTGGTCTCTTCATTTGCGTCTGTGTGTGTGTTACGTTTATTTCTTTCAGCGAAGTTTGAAGGAGGTTGGTCTCTTCATTTGCGTCTGTGTGTGTGTGTTTATTTCTTCCAGTGAAGTTTGAAGAGGTTGGTCTCTTCATTCGGCGTGTGTGTGTGTGTTACGTTTATTTCTTCCAGCGAAGTTTGAAGGAGAGTTGGTCTCTTCATTTCGCGTCTGTTTGTGTGTGTGTTACGTTTATTTCTTCCAGTTTGAAGGAAGTTTGAAGGAGGTTGTTTGTCGTTTATTTCTTCTTGATTCTCTTCATTGGCGTCTGTGTGTGTGTGTTATGTTTATTTCTTCTGCGAAGTTTATTTTTGAAGGAGGTTGGTCTCTTCATTCGCGTGTGTGTGTGTGTGTTACGTTTATTTCTTCCAGCGAAGTTTGAAGGAGGTTGGTCTCTTCATTTGCGTCTGTGTGTGTGTGTGTTACGTTTATTTCTTCCAGCGAAGTTTGAAGGAGGTTGGTCTCTTCATTCGCATCTGTGTGTGTATTACGTTTATTTCTTCCAGCAAAGTTTGAAGGAGGTTGGTCTCTTCATTGATCGTCTGTGTGTGTGTTACGTTTATTTCTTCCAGCGAAGTTTGAAGGAGGTTGGTCTCTTCATTTCTGTCTCTTCATTTGTGTGTGTGTGTTACGTTTATTTCTTCAGCAAAGTTTGAAGGAGGTTGGTCTCTTCATTCGCGTCTGTGTGTGTTACGTTTATTTCTTCCAGCGAAGTTTGAAGGAGGTTGGTCTCTTCATTCGCGTCTGTGTGTGTGTGTTACGTTTATTTCTTCCAGCGAAGTTTGAAGGAGGTTGGTCTCTTCATTCGCGTCTGTGTGTGTGTGTGAAGGAGGTTGGTCTCTTCATTCGTCTGTGTGTGTTACGTTTATTTCTTCAGCGAAGTTTTGAAGGAGGTTGGTCTCTTCATTAGCGTCTGTGTGTGTGTGTTGCGTTTATTTCTTCCAGCGAAGTTTGAAGGAGGTTGGTCTCTTCATTCGCGTCTGTGTATTCGTTTATTTCTTCCAGTTTGAAGGAGGTTGGTCTCTTCATTTGCGTCTGTGTGTGTGTGTGTTATGTTTATTTCTTCCAGCAAAGTTTGAAGGAGGTTGGTCTCTTCATTTGCGTCTGTGTGTATTACGTTTATTTCTTCAGCGAAGTTTGAAGGAGGTTAGTCTCTTCATTGGCGTCTGTGTGTGTGTGTGTGTTCGTTTATTTCTTCCAGCGAAGTTTGAAGGAGTTAGTCTCTTCGTGCGTCTGTGTGTCATTATTATTATTCACACGTTTATTTCTTTCAGCGAAGTTTTGAAGGGGAAGTTGGTCTCTTGATTCCGTCTGTGTGTGTGTGTTCGTTTATTTCTTCCAGCCCGAAGTTTGAAGGTTGGTCTCTTCATTCGCGTGTGTGTGGTGTGTGTGTGTTACGTTTTATTTCTTCCTTGAAGTTTGAAGGAGGTTAGTCTCTTCATTTGCGTCTGTTTGTGTGTAGGTTTATTTCTTCCAGCAGAAGTTTGAAGGAGGTTAGTGTCTCTTCATTCGCGTCTGTGTGTGTGTTACGTTTATTTCTTTCAGCAAAGTTTGAAGGTTGGTCTCTTCATTAGCGTCTGTGTGTGTTCGTTTATTTTCTTCCAGCGAAGTTTAGAGGAGGTTGGTCTCTTCATTCGTCTGTGTGTGTGTGTGTTACGTTTATTTCTTCAGCGAAGTTTGAAGGAGGTTCAAATCTCTTCATTAGCGTCTGTGTGTGTGTGTGTTACGTTTATTTCTTCCAGCAAAGGATTTGAAGGAGAATTTGGTCTCTTCATTCGCGTCTGTGTGTGTGTGTGTTCGTTTATTTCTTCCAGCGAAGTTTGAAGGAGTTGATTTCTTCAGTAGCGTGTGTGTGTGTGTGTTATTTATTTCTTCCAGCGAAGTTTGAAGGAGGTTGGTCTCTTCATTCGCGTCTCTGTGTGTTACGTTTATTTCTTCCAGCGAAGTTTGAAGGAGGTTGGTCTCTTCATTCGCGCGTCTGTGTGTGTGTGTTCCACGTTTAGGTTTCTTCATTCGCGTCCAGCGTTTATTTCTTTCAGCGAAGTTTGAAGGAGGTTGGTCTCTTGATTCCCGTCTGTGTGTGTGTGTGTTACGTTTATTTCGCAGTTTGAGGAGTTGGTCTGTGTGTGTGTGTTACGTTTATTTCTTCCAGTGAAGTTTGAAGGAGGTTGGTCTCTTCATTCGCATCTGTCTGTTTGTGTGTTACATTTTATTTCTTCCAGCGAGTTTGAAGGAGGTTGGTCTCTTCATTTGCGTCTGTGTGTGTGTTACGTTTTATTTCTTTCCAGTGAAGTTTGAAGGAGGTTGGTCTCTTCATTCCTGTGTGTGTGTTACGTTTATTTCTTCCAGCGAAGTTTGAAGGAGGTTGGTCTCTTCATTTGCGTCTGTGTGTGTGTGTTACGTTTATTTCTTCCAGCGAAGTTTGAAGGGAGGTTGGTCTCTTCATTCGCGTCTGTGTGTGTGTGTGTTACGTTTATTTCTTCCAGCAAAAAGTTTGAAGGAGGTTGGTCTCTTCATTCGCGTCTGTGTGTGTGTGTTATGTTTATTTCTTCAGCGAAGTTTGAAGGAGGTTGGTTTCTTCATTCGCGTGTGTGTGTGTGTGTTACGTTTATTTCTTCAGCGAAGTTTGAAGGAGGTTGGTCTCTTGATTCGTCTGTGTGTGTGTGTGTGTTGCGTTTATTTCTTCCAGCGAAGTTTGAAGGAGGTTGGTCTCTTCATTCGCGTCTGTGTGTGTGTTACGTTTATTTCTTGTGTTTGTTGGTCTCTTCATTGTCTGTGTGTTACGTTTATTTCTTCCAGCGAAGTTTGAAGGAGGTTGGTCTCTTCATTTCGTCTGTGTGTGTGTTGTTTATTTCTTCAGCAAAGTTTGAAGGTTGGTCTCTTCATGCGCGTGTGTGTGTGTGTTACGTTTATTTCTTCCAGCAAAGTTTGAAGGAGGTTGGTCTCTTCATTCGGCGTCTGTGTGTGTTCGTTTATTTCTTCCAGCGAAGTTTGAAGGAGGTTGGTCTCTTGTGCGTCTGTGTGTGTGTGTACGTTTATTTCTTATGTTTATTTCTTCCAGCAAAGTTTTGAAGGAGGTTGGTCTCTTCATTAGCGTCTGTGTGTGTGTGTGTGTTACGTTTATTTCTTCCAGCGAAGTTTGAAGGAGGTTGGTCTCTTCATTCGCGTCTGTGTGTTAATGTTACGTTTATTTCTTCCAGCAAAGTTTGAAGGAGGTTGGTCTCTTCATTCGTCTGTCTGTGTGTGTGTTACGTTTATTTCTTCCAGCGAAGTTTGAAGGAGGTTGGTCTCTTCATTCTGTGTGTGTGTTACGTTTATTTCTTCAAAGTTTGAAGGAGGTTGTGTCTGTGTTGTTACGTTTATTTCTTCCAGCAAAGTTTGAAGGAGGTTGGTCTCTTCATTCGGTCTGTGTGTTTGTGTTACGTTTATTTCTTCGAGAAGTTTGAAGGAGGTTGGTCTCTTCATTCGTCTGTGTGTGTGTGTGTGTTACGTTTATTTCTTCCAGCGAAGTTTGAAGGAGGTTGGTCTCTTCATTCGCGTCTGTGTGTGTGTTACGTTTATTTCTTTCAGCGAAGTTTGAAGGAGGTTGGTCTCTTCATTCGCGTCTGTGTGTGTACGTTTATTTCTTTCAGCGAAGTTTGAAGGAGGTTGGTCTCTTCATTCCGTCTGTGTGTGTTTACGTTTATTTCTTCCCGAAATTTGAAGGAGGTTGGTCTCTTCATTCGGCGTCTGTGTGTATTATTTACATTTATTTCTTGTTTGTTGGTCTCTTCATTTTGCGTCGTTTATTTCTTCCAGCGAAGTTTGAAGGAGGTTGGTCTCTTCATTCGCGTCTGTGTGTGTGTGTGTTACGTTTATTTCTTCCAGCGAAGTTTGAAGGAGGTTGGTCTCTTCATTCGCGTCTGTGTGTGTGTGTGTTACGTTTATTTCTTCCAGCGAAGTTTGAAGGAGGTTGGTCTCTTCATTCGCGTCTGTGTGTGTGTTTCACGTTTATTTCTTCCAGCAAACTTTGAAGGAGGTTGGTCTCTTCATTCTGTGTGTGTGTGTGGTGTGTCTGTGAAGGAGGTTGTCTCTTCATTCGCGTCTGTGTGTGTGTGTTACGTTTATTTCTTCCAGCGAAGTTTGAAGGAGGTTGGTCTCTTCATTTGCGTCTGTGTGTGTGTTACGTTTATTTCTTGTGAAGTTTGTTGTGTGCATTTATTTTGCTTCCAGCGAAGTTTGAAGGAGGTTGTTGCGTTTATTTCTTCCAGCAAAGTTTGAAGGAGGTTGGTCTCTTCATTTGCGTCTGTGTGTGTGTGTGTGTTTATTTCTTCCAGCAAAGTTTGAAGGAGGTTGGTCTCTTCATTCGTCGTTACGTTTATTTCTTGTGTGTGTGTGTGTTACGTTTATTTCTTCCGAAGTTTTTGAAGGTTGGTCTCTTCATTCGCGTCTGTGTCTGGTTGTTTATTTCTTTTTCATTTGAAGGAGGTTGGTCTCTTGATTGTGTGTGTGTGTGTGTTACGTTTATTTCTTCCAGTGAAGTTTGAAGGAGGTTGGTCTCTTCATTCGCGTCTGTGTGTGTGTGTGTGTTACGTTTATTTCTTCCAGCAGTTTGAAGGAGGTTGGTCTCTTCATTGCGTCTGTTTGTGTGTGTTAGGCGTCTGTGTGTGTGTGTGTGTTCGTTTATTTCTTCCAGCGAAGTTTGAAGGAGTTAGTCTCTTCGTGCGTCTGTGTGTCATTATTATTATTCACACGTTTATTTCTTTCAGCGAAGTTTTGAAGGGGAAGTTGGTCTCTTGATTCCGTCTGTGTGTGTGTGTTCGTTTATTTCTTCCAGCCCGAAGTTTGAAGGTTGGTCTCTTCATTCGCGTGTGTGTGGTGTGTGTGTGTTACGTTTTATTTCTTCCTTGAAGTTTGAAGGAGGTTAGTCTCTTCATTTGCGTCTGTTTGTGTGTAGGTTTATTTCTTCCAGCAGAAGTTTGAAGGAGGTTAGTGTCTCTTCATTCGCGTCTGTGTGTGTGTTACGTTTATTTCTTTCAGCAAAGTTTGAAGGTTGGTCTCTTCATTAGCGTCTGTGTGTGTGTGTTATGTTTATTTCTTCCAGCAAAGTTTGAAGGAGGTTGGTCTCTTCATTTGTCTGTGTGTCTGTGTGTTACGTTTATTTCTTCAGCGAAGTTTGAAGGAGGTTGGTCTCTTCATTCGCGTCTGTGTGTGTGTGTGTTACGTTTTTTCTTCCAGCAAAGGATTTGAAGGAGGAATTTGGTCTCTTCATTCGCGTCTGTGTTTATTTCTTCCAGCGAAGTTTGAAGGTGTGATTTCTTTAGCGTGTGTGTGTGTGTGTTTATTTCTTTCAGCGAAGTTTGAAGGAGGTTGGTCTCTTGATTCGCGTCTGTGTTGTGTGTGTTACGTTTATTTCTTCCAGTTTGAAGGAGGTTGGTCTCTTCATTCGCGTCTGTGTCAATGTTACGTTTATTTCTTCCAGCGAAGTTTGAAGGAGGTTGGTCTCTTCATTTGCGTCTGTTTGTGTGTTGTTTATTTCTTCCAGCGAAGTTTGAAGGGAGGTTGGTCTCTTCATTCGCATCTGTGTGTGTGTTACGTTACATTTTTTTCTTCCAGCGAGTTTGAAGGAGGTTGGTCTCTTCATTTGCGTCTGTGTGTGTGTGTTACGTTTATTTCTTCCAGTGAAGTTTGAAGGAGGTTGGTCTCTTCATTACGTCTGTGTGTGTGTGTTACGTTTATTTCTTCCAGCAGTTTGAAGGAGGTTGGTCTCTTCATTTGCGTCTGTGTGTGTGTGTGTTACGTTTATTTCTTCCAGCAAAAAGTTTGAAGGAGGTTGGTCTCTTCATTTCTGTCTGTGTGTGTGTTACGTTTATTTCTTCCAGCGAAGTTTGAAGGAGGTTGGTTCTTCATTCGTGTGTGTGTGTGTGTTATGTTTATTTCTTCAGCGAAGTTTGAAGGAGGTTGGTCTCTTCATTCGCGTGTGTGTGTTTGTGTTACGTTTATTTCTTCAGCGAAGTTTGAAGGAGGTTGGTCTCTTCATTCGTCTGTGTGTGTGTGTGTGTTGCGTGCGAAGTTTGAAGGAGGTTGGTCTCTTCATTCGCATCTGTGTGTGTTATTACGTTTATTTCTTCCAGCAAAGTTTGAAGGGTTGGTCTCTTCATTCGTCTGTGTGTGTGTGTTTATTTCTTCCAGCGAAGTTTGAAGGAGGTTGGTCTCTTCATTTGCGTCTGTGTGTGTGTTGTTTATTTCTTCCAGCAAAGTTTGAGAGGTTGGTCTCTTCAGGCGTGTGTGTGTGTGTTCGTTTATTTCTTCCAGCGAAGTTTGAAGGAGGTTGGTCTCTTCATTCGGCGTCTGTGTGTGTGTTACGTTTATTTCTTCCAGCGAAGTTTGAAGGAGGTTGGTCTCTTCATTCGCGTCTGTGTGTGTGTGTGTGTTTATTTCTTCCAGCGAAGTTTAGGTTGGTCTCTTCTTCCATTTCTTCCAGCGAAGTTTTGAAGGAGGTTGGTCTCTTCATTCGCGTCTGTGTGTGTGTGTTACGTTTATTTCTTCCAGCAAAGTTTGAAGGAGGAGTCTCTTCATTGGTCTGTGTGTGTGTGTTACGTTTATTTCTTCCAAGCGAAGTTTGAAGGAGGTTGGTCTCTTCATTCGCATCTGTGTGTTATTTATTTCTTCAGCAAAGTTTATTTCTTCCAGCGAAGTTTGAAGGAGGTTGGTCTCTTCATTCGCGTCTGTGTGTGTGTTACGTTTATTTCTTCCAGCAAAGTTTGAAGGAGGTTGGTCTCTTCATTGGTCTGTGTGTGTTATTCACGTTTATTTCTTCCAGCAAAGTTTGAAGGAGGTTGGTCTCTTGATTCGCGTCTGTGTGTGTGTTACGTTTATTTCTTCCAGCGAAGTTTGAAGGAGGTTGGTCTCTTCATTCGCGTCTGTGTGTGTGTTACGTTTATTTCTTCAGCCCGAGAAGTTTGAAGGAGGTTGGTCTCTTCATTCCGTCTGTGTGTGTGTGTTATGTTTATTTCTTCCAGTGAAATTTGAAGGAGGTTGGTCTCTTCATTCGTCTGTGTGTGTGTGTTACATTTATTTCTTCCAGCCGAAGTTTGAAGGAGGTTGGTCTCTTCATTTTGCGTCTGTGTATTGTGTCATGTTACGTTTATTTCTTCCAGCAAAGTTTGAAGGAGGTTGGTCTCTTGATTCGCGTCTGTGTGTGTTACGTTTATTTCTTCCAGCAAAGTTTGAAGGAGGTTGGTCTCTTCATTCAGCGTCTGTGTGTGTGTGTTACGTTTATTTCTTCCAGCAAAGTTTGAAGGAGGTTGGTCTCTTCATTCAGCGTGTGTGTTGTATTGTCGTTTATTTCTTCCAGTGAAGTTTGAAGGAGGTTGGTCTCTTCATTAACGTCTGTCTGTGTGTGTTTGTGTTACGTTTATTTCTTCCAGCGAAGTTTGAAGGAGGTTGGTCTCTTCATTGCGTCTGTGTGTGTGTTCGTTTATTTCTTCCAGCGAAGTTTGAAGGAGGTTGGTCTCTTGATTTGTGTGTGTGTGTTACGTTTATTTCTTCCAGCGAAGTTTGAAGGAGGTTGGTCTCTTCATTCGGCGTCTGTGTGTTATGTTTATTTCTTCCAGCAAAGTTTGAAGGAGGTTGGTCTCTTCATTTGCGTCTGTGTGTGTGTTACGTTTATTTCTTCCAGTGAAGTTTGAAGGAGGTTGGTCTCTTCATTTGCGTCTGTGTGTGTGTGTTCGTTTATTTCTTCCAGCAAAGTTTGAAGGAGGTTGGTCTCTTCATTTGCGTCTGTGTGTGTGTGTGTTACGTTTATTTCTTCCAGCGAAGTTTGAAGGAGGTTGGTCTCTTGATTCCCGTCTGTGTGTGTGTGTGTGTTTATTTCTTCCAGCGAAGTTTAGGTTGGTCTCTTCCAGTCTGTGTGTGTTACGTTTATTTCTTTTTCCAGTTTGAAGGAGGTTGGTCTCTTCATTCCGTGTGTGTGTGTGTGTTCGTTTATTTCTTCCAGCGAAGTTTGAAGGAGGTTGGTCTCTTCATTCGCGTCTGTGTGTGTGTGTGTTGGTTCGTTTATTTCTTCCAGCGAAGTTTGAAGGAGGTTGGTCTCTTCATTCGCGTCTCTGTGTGTGTGTGTTAGGTTTATTTCTTCCAGCAAAGTTTGAAGTTTAGGTTGGTCTCTTCATTCGGCGTCTGTGTGTGTGTGTTGCGTTTATTTCTTCCAGCAAAGTTTGAAGGAGGTTGGTCTCTTCATTGGCGTCTGTGTGTGTGTGTTACGTTTATTTCTTCCAGCGAAGTTTGAAGGAGGGTTGGTCTCTTCATTTGCGTCTGTGTGTGTTACGTTTATTTCTTCCAGCGAAGTTTGAAGGAGGTTGGTCTCTTCATTCGCGTCTGTGTGTGTGTGTGTTACGTTTATTTCTTCCAGCAAAGTTTGAAGGAGGTTGGTCTCTTCATTCGCGTCTGTGTGTGTGTGTGTTACGTTTATTTCTTCCAGCGAAGTTTGAAGGAGGTTGATTTCTTCATTCGCGTGTGTGTGTGTGTGTTACGTTTATTTCTTCCAGTGAAGTTTGAAGGAGGTTGGTCTCTTCATTCGCGTCTGTGTGTTTGTGTTACGTTTATTTCTTCCAGCGGAGTTTGAAGGAGGTTGGTCTCTTGATCGCGTCTGTGTCTCGTTTATTTCTTCAGCAAGTTTGAAGCGGTTGGTCTCTTCATTCGCGTCTGTGTGTGTGTGTGTGTTACGTTTATTTCTTCCAGCGAAGTTTGAAGGAGGTTGGTCTCTTCATTTGCGTCTGTTGTGTGTGTGTTACGTTTATTTCTTCCAGAAGCGTCTGGTCTCTTATCTGCATCTGTGTGTGTGTGTTACGTTTATTTCTTCCAGTGAAGTTTGAAGGAGGTTGGTCTCTTCATTCGCGTCTGTGTGTGTGTGTTACGTTTATTTCTTCAGCGAAGTTTGAAGGAGGTTGGTCTCTTCATTCGGCGTCTGTGTGTGTGTGTGTTCGTTTATTTCTTCCAGCGAAGTTTGAAGGAGGTTGGTCTCTTCAAGGCGTCTGTGTGTGTGTGTTATGTTTATTTCTTCCAGCAAAAGTTTGAAGGAGGTTGGTCTCTTCATTCGCGTCTGTGTGTGTGTGTTACGTTTATTTCTTCCAGCGAAGTTTGAAGGAGGTTGGTCTCTTCATTCGCGTCTGTGTGTGTTACGTTTATTTCTTCCAGCGAAGTTTGAAGGAGGTTGGTCTCTTCATTTGCGTCTGTGTGTGTGTGTGTGTTGCGTTTATTTCTTCCAGTGAAGTTTGAAGGAGGTTGGTTGATCTCGTTTATTCTTCATTCGCGGTTGGTCTCGTCTGTGTGTGTGTGTTACGTTTATTTCTTCCAGCGAAGTTTGAAGGAGGTTGGTCTCTTCATTGGCGTCTGTGTGTGTGTTACATTTATTTCTTCCAGCGAAGTTTGAAGGAGGTTGGTCTCTTCATTGCGTCTGTGTGTGTGTGTTACGTTTATTTCTTCCAGCCGAAGTTTGAAGGAGGTTGGTCTCTTCATTACGCGTCTGTGTGTGTGTTACGTTTATTTTCTTCCAGCAAAGTTTGAAGGAGGTTGGTCTCTTTATTTGTACGTTTATTTCTTCCGAAGCGTCTGTGTGTGTGTTGCGTTTATTTCTTCCGAAGTTTGAAGGAGGTTGGTCTCTTCATTCGCGTCTGTGTGTGTGTGTTACGTTTATTTCTTCCAGCAAAGTTTGAAGGAGGTTGGTCTCTTCTTTCGCGTCTGTGTGTGTGTGTTACGTTTTATTTCTTCCAGCGAAGTTTGAAGGAGGTTGGTCTCTTGATTAGCGTCTGTGTGTGTGTGTTTCACGTTTATTTCTTACGTCTTCATTCGCGTCTTCGTTTATTTCTCCAGCGAAGTTTGAAGGAGGTTGGTCTCTTCATTCGTGTCTGTGTGTGTGTTACGTTTATTTCTTCCAGCGAAGTTTGAAGGAGGTTGGTCTCTTGATTCCCGTCTGTGTGTGTGTGTTACGTTTATTTCTTCCAGCGAAGTTTGAAGGAGGTTGGTCTCTTCATTCGAGTCTGTGTGTGTGTTACGTTTATTTCTTCCAGCTGAAGTTTGAAGGAGAGTTGGTCTCTTTATTTGCGTCTGTGTGTGTTCACGTTTATTTCTTCCAGTGAAGTTTGAAGCAGGAGGTTGGTCTCTTCGCGTCTGTGTGTGTGTGTGTTACGTTTATTTCTTCCAGCGAAGTTTGAAGGAGGTTGGTCTCTTCATTCGCGTCTGTGTGTGTGTGTTACGTTTTATTTCTTTCAGCAAAGTTTGAAGGAGGTTGGTCTCTTCATTCCCGTCTGTGTGTGTGTGTGTTACGTTTATTTCTTCCAGCGAAGTTTGAAGGAGGTTGGTCTCTTCATTTGCGTCTGTGTGTGTGTGTGTTACGTTTATTTCTTCCACGAAGTTTGAGGAGGTTGGTCTCTTCATTGGCGATCTGTGTGTGTGTGTTCGTTTATTTCCAGCAAAGTTTGAAGGAGGTTGGTCTCTTCATTCGCGTCTGTGTGTGTTGTTTACGTTTCTTCTTCAGCGAAGTTTGAAGGAGGTTGGTCTCTTCATTGCGTCTGTGTGTGTGTGTTACGTTTATTTCTTCCAGCGAAGTTTGAAGGAGGTTGATCTCTTCATTCGCATGTGTGTGTGTGTTCGTTTATTTCTTCCAGCGAAGTTTGAAGGAGGTTGGTCTCTTCATTCGCGTCTGTGTGTGTGTGTTACGTTTATTTCTTCCAGCGAAGTTTGAAGGAAGTTGGTCTCCTCATTCGCGTCTGTGTGCGTGTGTGTTCGTTTTATTTCTTCCAGCGAAGAAGTTTGGAAGGAGGTTGGTCTCTTCATTTGCGTCTGTGTGTGTGTGTTACGTTTATTTCTTCAGCGAAGTTTGAAGGAGTTGGTCTCTTCATTCGCATCTGTGTGTGTGTGTTACGTTTATTTCTTCCAGCGAAGTTTGAAGGAGGTTGGTCTCTTCATTCGTCTGTGTGTGTTATGTTTATTTCTTCCAGCGAAGTTTGAAGTATATCTCTTCAAAGTTACGCTGATTTCTTCTAGATAAATTCGCGTCTGTGTGTCATTACGTTTATTTCTTGAGTTTGAAGGAGGTTGGTCAATCCTGGACGAGTCTTCCATGAAGTTTGAAGGAGGTTGTCTCTTCATTCGCCTGTGTGTGTGTGTTTGAGGCAGCAAGTATGGCCAGTATATCTCTAAAAATGACTGGATCAAAAGTATTTATTTTGTCAGCACGAACATTATATTCGTTAGGTCGACTTCTCGCGATTATCAGTTTTTGGGAGAAATCGTTCAGCAGCTGAAGAAGATTTGTTTCTGTGGAAACCGTCTCACCAATTATAAAATGGATATTCGGCCGTTTGTGAAATAGGCCAATTCTGACCCTTGTATTTTAAAGGCGAAAATCACAGTCAGTTTCTTAATGATTGTATCCGTTACCGGGGTGTAAGAGTACCCTTGAAAAAAAAGTGTTCAGGGTCACACTCCACTTTTTTTATATTTCCTGGGATCTGTTTCTTAGTTGGTGTGGGATTTTTTTTAGTCATCTCAAAATATCTGTGATAAGGATTTTTAAGATTTATGAGTTCATTCTTGCACAAACACCCCTGTCCATATGTGTGCATACAGTATATGCACGTTAGTATTCACGAGTAGGTTATGTACACTTTTAGCGCATTTGGACTACATCAGCGTGGGCGTGTATTTATGATTATAATAATAATAATCTCAAAGTGTTCAAGCGTTTTCTTGCCCTGTTAGTGCAGTATTGAAAAACAGTACATTACTTTATTTCAGCTTACCATTATAAGATTTCGCCTCAACCTGGTTTTTGTGCATTGGAAGGTTGGAATGGGGGGACGGGGACCGAAACATATCCCCTATATTGGGAAAGTCTTCGAAACTGATTTAAAGTTTGCTGTGTAAAAGTGCTCACGAACCATATTGTGGGAATATGATGAAAAAAATTTTTTTTTTGAGTAACGAGTTGTTAAAATTTTTGTGGATGAGGAAAAGAGCTTATTTTTCCTTTTTAAGGAATTCTCAAAATCTACTTTTTAACTTTCATAAGAAAATCCTCTCTCCAGGTGATGAAAAGCATTTTATGCAGGAAGTTTTAGAATGGCGTACTTTTAGAAAATAATTGTACAGTTCCTCTCTCTCTCAGTAACGAAAGGCACTTTATGAAGTGATTTTTATAATAATGAATTGCCTAGGATCTTTCTCCCTCTCCCTTTGTGAAATTGTTGTGATAATTTCAAAAGCAGTGCAGAATGTTAATAAATTGTAAAATATATGAGGCTATTTTATAATTATTTAGTTCTACGGCGGGTGGACCTCTTGCTTTGCTCTTTTCAGTAGATGAATGTTAGGATATTTTTTAGATGAGTCTTGGTGTGTTTGTTCGCCGTCAACGAAGGTCTTTTTTTTTTTTTTTTGCAGTAGGTGAGTTAAACGCCGAACGTGTTGGTAGACCTGTTTACAGTTAAGGAAGGACTTTTTACTCTATTTACGGTAAATAAAGGTCTTGTTCATTATGTTTACATTAGAACTGACTTTGGCTTTGAAACTGAATAAAAATCAGTTCGAAGCAAGTACTTTAATTGCGATATTTAAATAAACCAGTGTGGAAATCACATTTTCTTAATGTAAATAAGTAGCTGAATATAATTTATAATAGATATTATAAAATCCTAGAGGAGATTAGAGAGCGTGAAGATTATATTCAAAATATCGCGAAGCCCCATAGAATCTATTTTAGGGTGAAGAGTCTTAAATTAAGATCGGACTTTTAGAAGGCATGAAATTATCTAAGTTTTTGAAGAATCTGTAAATATTGTATTTTGGTGAAAATTCCTGTGTTTTGGAAGACTATTTTTCAATTTCTCATGGACTGTAATTTCCAAATGTTAAAAGTGCTTTTCTCAAATTACAAGAGAAGCTTGCAGCACTCACTTCGGGAAATGTTCTTTAACGAGGTATTTGAAAGTTCGAAATTTGCTTACTGTGCCACCAGAAAGGTAGAATATCTTGACTGTAACAGTAGCTAAAACTGCCTTCATAAGATTTATTTTCCCAAAAATAGTTCTGGCTTAACAGAAGAATAAAGCGGTCCCATTATAGATATGCTCAATTATCTCTCTCTCTGTCTCTCTGTCTCTCTCTCTCTCTCTCTCTTCTCTCTCTATATATATATATATATATATATATATATATATATATATATATATATCTTCTATATATATATATATATATATATATATGCACATACATATATATATATATATTATATATACATATATATATATATATATATATATATATTATATATATTGGAGAGAGAGAGAGAATCATCAAATGATTTATGTGGATTATAATATCATGCACCGACTTATTCGTGAGCCGCGCATGTTTTTGCCAACAAATTTGTCTACTGTTGAGCTGTCGAATTCTCTGGAGAGACGGGAAGCTAATTACCCCACTCTAATCTTAGTAGGTCCATTAGGGTGATAATTGCAGCCAGTTTTTCAATCGCTTGTCTAATCACCCCTTTAGAATTTCCAAAGTTAAACACTTAAAAGTATTTGCTGATCATTCCGCCTCGGAAGACGCGTATGTTTTGCTGAAACTTTTCGTCCCGGTTTTCTGGATTTGTAATGAAGGTTTTGATTTGATTTATATATTTATATATATATATATATATATATATATATATATATATATATTATATATATATACATATACATATATATTTGTATATATACATAATGTATGTATACTTATACATATCTATATACATACATACATATATATATATATATATATATATATATATATATATTTATATATATATATATATATATATATATATATATATATATATATATTTATATATATATATATATATATATATATATATTATTTCCCTCATAGAATGAGAGACTGGTGAGGTGACAATTTTCTGTTACTGGTATTGTGTTTACCGCAGATGCTGACTGAAAAGCCTCCTCCAGTCTTTCTTCTCCGTGCTATAAAGTAGAAATATTCATCCTTTAACTTTTTATTACGTTTGAGAAAAATCAAAATACCATAATTATCAGGAATAGTTTAATCTGTCTCTAGAAAAGCAGATTTCCACTTTCATTCCAGTCCTCACCATATCCCTCACCTCCACACATTTATGTCTCTCTCTCTCTCTCTCTCTCTCTCTCTCTCTCTCTGCGTGTGTGTGTTAGTGGTAGTTTACTCGTTGACCCATTGTCATTAACGTAAGAGAGTGATCCTACGGGTTTCCCCTCAAGATGATAAACACCAGTAAACAACCAGCTCTTAAGAAGAAACGAAAACCAATATTTATGTTATCCAGAACCGGAGTACAACTTTTCCTTTTTCATTCAATATTCACCTTCTTAATTGAATTCGGAGCTCTCTGCCCATTTCCGAGTGGAAAGTTAACACTTGTCCCTGATGGGTTCCGTAAAGAGTCTCTGGGTTAAGAATCTGAGCTTATTCGCCCGTGTAATGTTCACCTTTATTTTTCCATCATATTTGCCCTGTTGTTTTTATTGGTCTCTCTTTCATTCTTTTTTATTTGGGAGGGGGGTCAAGGGGGAGAGGTCTGGTGTGGTAGCGAGGGTGTCTTTTTTTTCCCTTCGCTTTTACTTTCCTAATCAGCTGGGGTGATTAACACTTTTATATCACTTTAATTTCGTGTCATACAGATTTGCAGGATGACCGGCTAGTCTAATTCTTGAAAAGTTTCTGCAGAAAACATTTTTTTATAATTCATTTTTAGTTAAATACTCGCATATTACATTTTTTATTTAAATATCCGACCTTTTTTTGTATATTTAATTGTTTATTTAAATATTCGATCTTTCTCGCATATTTCAGTTTTTATTTAAATATTTGACCATCTTTTCTACAGTGATGTCGGAAAGAAGTTAATAACTTGTTTTTAGTTTTCTGTAAAAGAAAACTATTGTGCCGACTTTGTCTGTCCGTCCGCACTGTTTTCTATCCGCCATCAGATCTTAAAAACTATTGAGGCTAGCGGGCTGCAAATTGGAATGTTGATCACCCACCCTCTAAGTATCAAAGATACCAAATTGCAGGCCTCTAGCCTCAGTAGTGTTTATTTTATTTAAGGTTGAAGTTAGCCATAATCGTACGTCTGGCAACGATATAGGACAGGCCACCACCGGGCCGTGGTTAAAGTTTCATGGGCCGCGGCTCATACATGAGTATACCTTTGTTTAACCGACCACTCAGCTGATTAACAGCTCTCCTAGGGCTGGCCCGAAGGATTAGACTTATTTTAAGTGGCAAAGACCCAATTGCATTATACCAAGACTGCCGAAAGATACTGTAGATCAATTTTCAGTGGCCTTGATTATACGCCGTAGCGGCTGTACAGAAAACTCGATTGCACCGCAGAAACTTCGGCGCATTTTTTACTAGTTTTTTTTTTTTTTAGCTTACAGATTGGCTAAACAGATGGAAAAGTCTTTTCCCAGAGAGTTCTTATGTCTTCGATAGAAAACCTTCTCGACACCAGATGTTTAGAGATATTTAGGGTATCGGAGTAAATTTGCTTTAGACTATTTAGTAATACGACGTTCCAAAGGGTTCGGTGTGGTTGTAAATTTGATGAAATTTGAACCCTATGACATTCAGGTAGTGTTCTAAGGAAAGTAATTATTTTGAACAGACAGAGAATGAATTAAGCGTCGTTACGCTTTTATGTATATTTGGGTAGTTTTTTCCATTTTTGAAACGATGGAAATGGTGTTTTTGTCATTCACAAAAAGACCACGAGTAAAACAGTCCATCTATAATGATTACGCACTTCAGAAAAAGAAAATATTTTAAAAATGCCGTCGCTTGCTACCTGCATACACTAAATATTATCGTAAAGATTTTTGTTTAAAATTTAATTTTTTTTCTTTTATTTATTCATGCTTCCTTAATATCTAATGTTTCTGTGCTTTTCATCTTCTCTTTTGTTATGTAAGTACCGTTAATCTCCAGATGTTCTCTTGAGTGTATAAAACGCTTATGGGCAAAAGGTATCATCTATGTATCCATATTAACGTATGACGTGAATACAGCTCGCAGGGTTCAAGGTTCTTAGTTAACTGGATGTCTTATTAATAGACGCACAAATAACATGTATTTTTTATGTATATGTTTCTTAGCATATTCTTTGTCCCTTTGCAGTCATATTCTGAAGATGATTGGGTTGTCAAAATATTTTAGCTTCTCTATTTTCCTTTCCAGCTGTGACAATGGGAGCTTATTTACTGAACTGAATTACAGTTTGTTCTATTTTCATGTGTATGTGTACTTATCATATTTTGAAGGATTGCCGTTTCTCTCTCTCTCTCTCTCTTCTCTCTATATATATATATATATATATATATATATATATATATATATATATATATATATATATATAATCGTAACCTTCTTTTCTGTATAAAGAAGCAATTTGGTATTCAAGACATGTTCAGCCGAGAGGTTCACGACCCGTAATTACGAATAAGTGTACTCGATGTCATCATATACGAGATTCTTGTCATAACATTTTTGGATCCCATTAAGAGTCGTAGATACCATACCGTTTCCACGTTATTATCAGAAGTGAAAAAGCAGCGACCAAGATGATGCTATGACGCATTAATATATGTTCAACGACCTTAATTGATCTTTGACCTTCCAAGTTTGTTGGTCTTTGACTCTTGACGTTCATAGGTCAGTAAACGGAGATGTTATCTAGAATTATCTAGAGCATTTATTGCAAGACTATTATGGTTTTTATATAAAAAAAGTCTTGTGTGTGTAAGTTTTTGGAGGCGTTAAAGATAAATAAATTGTAACAGGGTTAGCACAACTGAGTAAAAACAGTGAAGATACGAAACGTGAATATAACTGTATGTTTTCAATCAAGTAGATTTATTAGATTCCGATAAATTGTTTAATGCGTTTATAGTGGTACCGCTCTATAGTAGAGCCAAGATTCGGAGAGCGCATGTCTGTGTCATCGCTATCCTTCCCCATCCCCACTTTCTTCAAAAACAAAATGGATAAATAAAGTAGCCATGATCAACATTCGGATCCACCTCAAAATCTAAAAAGAATTCATTGCCTCTTTGACCAGCCAGCCACAGGATTGTCTAGAAATCCATCCATTGTTTCCTTAGATAACTTCACACACACACACACACACACACACACACACACACACACCGGTGAATAAAACTCCTTCCTGCTTCGTTAGTGTAAGAAACAGACATTAAATGTTCAAGTATATTTTGGGATTTTACGATCACGGCTCCATTTGATAAAGTGGTTATGATGCATTACGTTTCGAGCGGTATTAGAAATTACATTGGCTAATTTTTATTGGGTCAGTATGCCAATTTAGTTTTTAATTGGGTAGACCATCGAAGATGTAGAAAATTTTAGGTATTAAAACTATGGATAAATGAGGCGAAGGTAATTGGAGAGTTATGCTGGTGAGTCCGATAGGGTATTTGTAATAGAATAGAAAATATATATAAACATGTAGCGTATTTTTTTTAGGAGAAATGATTCCTTTAATGAATATTTTGTTTATTTAACGTTAGTCTTCTATGTTTTTTTTATGTTATATGTTCATATTTTTCCATTTTATTTTCTCTTTCGGACTAGCGGTATGGGGCATCGTTCACAGAGAGGTTTTACATTTCATAAAGTAAGACACGGAAGTTGTCGCCGTTGTGTGAGCCCCATTGTTTGCTCGCTTAATAAATCACCGTTTAGTATAGTTAATGAATGATGTCGCTAATTGCTTAACGGTTGTATTCATTCTTTTACAAAGAAGTGGTGTGGTTGTATGTTATTATTATTATTATTATTATTAATATTATTATTATTATTTTTATTATTATTATTATTATTATTATATTTCTACATTTCTTGTTATTATTGTATTTTCCTTTTTTATCATAACTGTGATCATCATTGTAGAGTTTTGCTATTTTCAATTTTCGTATTTAGCCTTCTGGACCTGAATTCTGTAACCACCTAAGGTCCTCAGCTGGAAATTAATCGTCTGCTATCTGTATTTTTAATTGTTATCGTTTTTAATATTTTTCTTACTATTATTCTCCATATAATTATGTCATTAACATTGTTATGAAACCTATTTTTTCTGCTTCCTCAGCAACTGTGTGGATATTGCCGATTATTATTTTTATCGTGTTATCTTATGTAATTAGAGTGTGTGGATTGTATTTGTATATTCCATGTATATGACCCTGAGCTGAAATAAAGAATATTATTATTATTATTATTATTATTATTATTATTATTATTCACAGAAAGAGAGATTTCAAAAAAAAAAAAAAAGAAAATTAAGTAAAGCAGTCAGAATACAAAGGATAAAAAAAGGACGCGTTTTATTCACTTCCCGTTGTAGCCTTTACTGAATCCAGAGACAGACGCTCAGCGGTCGATGCTATATCCGTCTTGTAAATGCAGAATCAGGGATGAACCCTGGGCAGAAAACTTCCAGAGCGTTAGTCGTTTCCTACACAGCACTGCTTTTCCGGTAGGATTACAGTTAGATCCTGTATATATTGAAAAGGTATCTAGGGTGTGTGCCAAGGAAACGTAGTTTACATGCGAACTTATTTTCTTATGCACTGAGGCACTCCGTTTGGGGTTAAACACAGACTAACTTAACCATGCAAGAGAGTTACAATGAAAATCTTTCTCTTTCTTCGTGGAATTTTGGTAAATTTGTATTCTAAGGTAATTTTTACGTACTTATTCACATTATGTAATAGAATGTTACTTTAGTAAGCCTGAGTTTGTATGTACATATATGCTTATATGATACGTTTCTCCTAATCCTGTTGAAATATGGCGGGATTTGTCGCAGATGATGGGCGGTCTTTCAAGGGAAAGGGTCGAATGTGAATGTAAAGTACAGTTGCTATAGCCTGAGCCCTGAGAGAGAGAGAGAGAGAGAGAGAGAGAGAGAGAGAGAGAGAGAGAGAGAGAGAGAGAGAGATGGTTTTCGGGTGTAATCCTATATTGGGCGAACTGTTACAGTTTATCTCGGTCGTCGGCATAATTCCATATTACCTAGAAGAGTTGACAAAATTAAAAATAACTGCTATCTACCCCTTACACACTTCTCTCTCTCTCTCTCTCTCGCTCTTTCCTTTATTATGTGTTCGAACTTGCAACATTTATTGGCAGTTTGTTTCCAGCTGTCATTTCTGATTGTTGCCGTTCCAAGAGACATTTGTTTCCCCTGACCGAGTTCGGATAATGATCCCATCCAGTGGGATCAAAAGGGGATCTCTGAATGTAGAATCAATTGAAGAGTCTGCATTAATGCATATAAAAAATATGCTTTGAAACTAAACAAATGAATATTGATTGAGACGGCTTAGGGGAAGAAGTGGTCGCCTTATTTTATTGGTGAGTGTTCTAAGATATGTCAGGTTGATGGAGGTAATATTGGAATATACATTAAGATTTTTTAACATCACTCCACTGTTCGATGACAGTGCGTATAATTTAGTATATTTTTTTAGCATCAAACCGTTTCTCAAAATAGGGGATCCAGCGAAAATAACAAGATAATGGTCACTGTCGCATTCTATATGAGCCACTTGCATAGACAGCTTCTGCATCTACATCACACTGACGCTTTCAGAGACTGAGGCCCTTCATTCCCGGTACCTCTCTACTCCTTATATTATGAACTGAGTAGGTCTTCTGCTACTCCTTCACGAAAATATATTTGTGGATTATATAGAGTTTTCACCATATTGCTGCCCTCGATTCTATCCTCATGACCAAACTATCTCAGAATGCCTTGATAATCCTTTGATAAACTTTCATCATTCAATCACTTCTACGTATC
>NC_089752.1:15215500-15223000 GCF_040412425.1 Macrobrachium rosenbergii | reverse complement strand
AGATAAATAAGAGCAGAACGAGGCCCTTGATTACAAACTAACAAGAGCTGGTGATTGCATCACATTTTTTTCAGAATGTGCAGTGCCGTTCAATAGTAGGTTTCTGAAATACTAATCAACCCAGTAGCTCTTTTTACTAGATTATGTTTGCTGCAGTACAGTCGCCTTATCGAATTCCCCAGCATAGTATTTCCACCTTCAGGATTACTTCAACACCTACTTTAGTAGCGATAGCGGTAGTGGCAATAGTGTTTGCACATTTTCGTAGTAGTGACACAAATTGCTAAGAAATTCACAATCTCGTGAGAACCAGTTTGTTTAATAAAAATCCGCAATTATATAGTAAACTGTATTTTAACATAAACACATCAAGATCGCCGTTGATGTCTTCGAAAGGTTTTTGCTTTTGTCTTTTACATGGTAGTTTAGTTCACTATATAATTATGGAATTTTATTACACAAACAGTGATAGTTATTAATAACGGACTTCTTTGAGAAGCCGCAGACCGGCGTCAGGGCTGCTCACTCGAATTCCAAAATATCCCTGATTCTAAAAATGTCATTTTTTACGTTCTAAAATCCAATGGTTTGCTACGAGTTACCAGGCCTACCTTTGATAAAAATCTCGTAGAAATCCACACACGACTTTTAACATGTTCCAGCTAACCAACCGACGAACAAACTGTTCCAAAAGCATAACTTTCTGCTTTAATGTAATAATAATAATAATAATAATAATAATAATAATAATAATAATAATAATAATAATAATAATAATAATAATAATAATAATAATAAAATAAAGGGCTCTTGCTAAATGAGTGTTTTAGGTTTGCTACCACCAACAAAAGACGCAAATTGTCCATGAAAATTTTTCAATGGAAAATATGAGGAAACACGGGCCGACGCTGGTGTCTGACGTGAATGAATTGTATCATTTGCTGATGAAATGCCAAGTCTGAAAGTTCATATTCGCAGTTGCTGTGATCTCACTGCTCCGGGAAACTGTAAGAGAATTGTAGCAAAGAAATGTCTTGTCCTGTTTGCTGGGAAATTCGAAATGAAATATGAAAGCTGCGAAGTGAATAATGCTCTCCTAAGGCCCCGTATTCACATCTCAACTCAAGCTGTTATGATATTTTTCATCTCTTCTTCACTTTTGCTCATATTTGCTTTAATTTTTTTTTTAAATCCTCGCTTGCCTGGGAATTTGTTTTTCTTCAAGCTGTCATTTGCTTTATGGTAAACTGTTTAACAAAATTAAGTGTTATGATTTGTTCAGAATGAATGGTTTCATGTTAAGTTTAATAATAATAATAATAATAATAATAATAATAATAATAATAATAATAATAATAATAATAATAATAATAATAATAATAATAATAATAGCTTATTTTTATTATTATTGTTTAATAAATATTATATTATTATTATTATTAACAAAAAGAAGATTAAACATATGGCTATTTCCTTGAAATATGCACTGATACGTGAGACATTAGATGGGTATTTATGCAGATAATTGGCGCTGTTTAGCAGAATATTAGTAAAATAACTGCATATACTATTTGTGCTCTATGAATTCAGAATTCTGTCCTAATTCTTTTAAGTTTGGATAATATTTATCGTAAAAAAAATATTTTTAACCCAAACATGTCTTCCAGTGATTATAGATGTAACATAAGATTCAGATATACCTTGAAGAGTCATTGCATTGCCTTTATTTTCCTGTATTAATACTTTTACATATATGTATATGTATATATATATATATATATATATATATATATATATATATATATATATATATATATATATATATATATATATTTATGTGTGTGTGTGTGTGTGTAGCGGTAGTGGCCATAGGAGAGGCTTGCAGTCACAAGCGCATACAAAAGTGTTAGGAAGTCAAGAAGTGAAGGTCATAGTGGCTACCAAAAACATGTGTATCTGTCTATCTATTTATCTGTCCATCTATTTGTCGATCTGTCTATATATATATTTATCTATATATATATATATATATATTTATATAACTATATATATATATATATATATATATATATATATATATATATATATATATATATATATATATATATATATATATATATATATATATAAGAGATAGAGAGAGAGAGGAACAAAATATTTTGAGAACCTTATGCTGTTTTGATATTCTTACGTAGAACTTTACTGCTTGTTCCGTCAGTTGCGGATTTTAACTAACTTCCTCACAGCGAAACAAAATGATGACAGTTTGCTTTTAAACGGCGGCTTGGTTATCTATACCTAAACTGAGAACAGTTTACATGGTGCGCCTCATTTGTTAAACGCTTACTATCAACAGTTGAACATCTTAAATGACAGAGAAGGTAACATTTGTTCAATCTAATACCTGCCGGTCTAATTTTATACGAGGAATGCAGGGGGTCAGTTTTGAATATGCAAATAGACCGTGAAGTATAGCTTAAAAAAAGATACAACGAAAGTCATGGACTAGTTAGAAACCTTATAAACTCCATGCACAATATGAAATCGCCGGAGACATATCGAAATAATTTTGTTGTACGGCAATATATGGCAGTGGCTCTTGTTTAGTCTGTCCAAGGTCTATAGAGATACTGTATCTCTATAGACCTTGGTCTGTCCCTTCAGTGCGTCTGTAACAAAGAAGAGAATGCACTGAGGCCAATCATCTTATGCCCCTTTCCGTATTTTGTCGGCATTATTCAGTTTTATTATCTCCTCTGGTAAACGGTCACTTACCAGGTTCGCTTTGGGGATAGACGACCAGATAACAATTATGCCAAGACATATTCTCTCTCTCTCTCTCTCTCTCTATATATATATATATATATATATATATATATATATATATATATATATATATATATATATATATATATATATATATATACATATATATATATATATATATATATATATATATATATATATACATATATATATATATATATATATATATATATATATATATATATATATATATATATTATATATATATATATATATGCACGTTTATACTTGTTCTGTGCACCTCTTTAGTAATACGTTATATATTTCCAGAATATATTATGTATTATGTTAAGAAAATATGTAAGTTGGTTATCAGGTCTTCCGGACAATAGTTCTTCTTAGTTACAGTTGCTTGGTTTATGAAGTTGAGTGTCATTTTTGTTGTTACCAGTTAAATGTATAAACACTAAGCATCCGCCTCTCCACATTTCTGTCACATCTCTTTTTCTTTCAAAACCAACTTGCACCTGCATAACGTCTCTTACCTCTCCTTTCATGAAAATGTTCAGCATCCAAAGAGACATTTCTCCTTTCTCTGATTCTCACATTCTGACTGACTATTGCATCTTCATATAATCTTACAATCATGCTCTCATGTGTTTCATGACAAGCACTTGATGTATACATCCTCTTTTAAGTCCAAATCCACACGACCCTTCCCTTCTTAGTCCGTCTGTTGCTTGTATGTCTTTTGCAGCGAAAACCCTTCCATAATCCTTCGATATGCAGTATTAAGTAATGGTCTTTCTCGCCAACAACGAATCACCTTATAACCAACGTACTGTGTTATCCCCTTTTGTAATCCCAACCATGCAAGACGCCTTTCCATTCTTCAACTACTTGATTACCTTTCCTTTCATCCCCAACAGTCGCGTCTGCAAACATTGCCAAATTTACATTAAACCCCTTCCGCTCGTGCTTCATTCACATTCTTGCTTTCGTATCATATCCTCGAAATATACACTGTTTGCACAAGACCGCCTTCTCTGTTGGCGATATATCCATTTCATTAACATTTCTTGTTTCACTGTCAGCTTTCATGTACAATATACATTTTTCTTTATAAATCCAGTTTGCAAATTCATACAGAGTAATTTATCATCTTTCACCTTTTTTCCCGTTTCTTTATCCTCGAGTTAATTCGTTTCCATTTTCTTCTCTGCGTGATGGGCTCTTCTCGATTACAACAGCACTTCATCTAATATCCCTTTTTATGAACCCCTTCCCCCACCCATTTTTCCATCTCCATTTTTCGTAAATTTTTCATCTCAAAACGCCAAATAGACACAATTTTTATTAATTTTGTTCATTCATTCCTATGAAATAACTCAGATAGACTGTCTTCTCGCCCAGCATTTCTTCACAATGCAGTCCATATGTGAAAATAGGAAAAAATATAGATTAATGATTGGGTTTTGAATATATATATATATATATATACTGTATATATATGTATATGTATTGTATGTGTATATATATATATATATATATATATATATATATATATATATATATATATATATATATATATATATATATATATAATAATATATATATAATATATATATATATATATATATGTATATATATATATATATATATATATATATATATATATATATATATATATATATATATATATATATATATATATATATATATATATATATATATATATGTAGAGTTCTGTATTCAAACATGTCTGTTTCTGGGCTTGGTTTGTTTGGGGTAGATAGATGCTGTTTGAGTGTTCTTACTTTAAGAGTTGCCCCGTAATTTGTTTTATATTGAAGTTTCTTCTGTGCATCAGTCAGGGACAAATACAAGCCTCTTCATCAAGGGGAACAACAGATGTTCGATAATGAATATTACTTTTTTATGAAACTATCAATAATTGACGTATGCAGGCTTCATAATGAACAGCTGCCCTAATGAACAAGAACCATGGGGAATTAAAAGACACAGGCAGGATTCGTTTTTAGCTAGAAGGATTCCTTTGATTAAAAGGTGCAAGACCTAGGGGGATAACGAGATCTTCATCGGGAAACAAATACAAGATTCCAGATTAACACATTCAAAATGGAACTCTCTTAATTAACAAACTGAACCACCTGATCAACAGGAACAAGGTTCTCTATTTCGGTCTTCAATTAAAGGTGCAGTTTGGTAGATTAGCTTTATATGTATTTTTTAATTTTCTGAAATATCTCCAGTGAAGATTTATATATGCAAGTTTAAGATATGTTAAGTTAATTTTCCTCGGTCTTATTTGAATATACAAATTTGCGTATACGAGTAGTTACATTAACGAGAAATATTACAATGCATTGGTCCTCTCTCTCTCTCTCTCTCTCTCTCTCTCTCTCTCTCTCTCTCTCTCTCTCTCTCTCTCTCTCTCTTTAATGTTTTGCTTCTACAACCCTGGATAGGCTAACCCATCACCTGATGCCAGGCCATTTATAATTGGACGCTGCCTTTTGACATCTGCCACTCAAGAGCAGATGATCCCTGAGGCTAACAAGTCTCCCCCAAACGCACGAATACATACGGTACCTGCCTACATACCTTGCAATGAAAGTACTGTTAATTTAAAACACCGGTGCTTTAATTTTTCCTCATTGCATTGGTTACCTGTTTTGCTTATTCGTCGATCTTTATCTTTTTATTCCTTTTTTTTAAGTAATGTCTTATGTGGTAATGATATAATTAAAGGAAAATGCCTTTTGTTTGTTCTATATGATTTCGGTCACAGTATAATAATAATAATAATAATAATAATAATAATAATAATAATAATAATAATAATAATAATAATAATAGTAGTAGCTTAACCGTGGTTACAAAACTCCTAAAGCCTCTTCATTTCCTTGCAACGACCCTCTTCTTTCCCAGTCGAAATTATTTAAATCCACGGCACGCTGTCAGAAAATCATTTAATTAGAATTTTATCACCCGGATACTTAATTGAAATGTTAACCGTTTTAGAGAAAGAGAGATAATCTGTTGTAATTTTTCATTGCAAGAGTTGGAAGTAGTGTATTGTTATTACGGAGGCGGTGGGCTTTTATTTTGAATTACTAAAGCTTGGGAAGTATGAAGGATATAGCTTAACCTTGCGTGTAAAGATGTAATTTGATAACAATGGTAATATATTATTGTTACTAGAAAGTCCGACCCCACGTTCATGCTTTTATTGAATTCATTTCTTTTATTTACTATTTATTTGCCTTCTGTTATTCCTAACTGCTTATAACCTGGAATTAAGTATTGCTGAGAATTGTACTTAAAGGGGCCTTTAATAATAATAATAATAATAATAATAATAATAATAACTACGAAAAACATAAATACATAAAATTAGATTTTATGTCGGGCTGTCCGAGAGAGAGATACTGTCGCTAAGCAATTAAACATTTATATATTAATGGAACAAACAACGAGGATCCGGTGGGGGCCACATGTCTGTCCCCATTACAGAGTCAT
Source organism: Macrobrachium rosenbergii (assembly GCF_040412425.1). NCBI lineage: Eukaryota > Metazoa > Arthropoda > Malacostraca > Decapoda > Palaemonidae > Macrobrachium > Macrobrachium rosenbergii. Next base: position 15,216,691 of record NC_089752.1, on the reverse strand, counting down.
GACGAGAGAATGAAATGGGGAGATGAGATTAAAGAGAAATTGGATAAAACTGAAGTCAAGTTAAATTTCGAATAAATTAAAAGGGAACTTATTCAAATATATTCGTAGGCTATATGAATATGGTGTTTGGACATGAAAAAAGGCCAAAGCCAGAATGGATAGAGAGGCAGTTTGGGTAATATTGAGGATATTTGTTATAAAAAAAAATAAGTTGCTGAGAATGATTAAAAGTCTTTATGCTGGAAGTAAAGCATGTGTTAGGATGTGTGCAGGAAAGTGATTGATTGGGTGTAGGAGTACACCAGCGACAATGATATCTGTGGGTGGTGGAAGCAATCGATTCGTTTCGGTATTTGAGAGTAAATATAATGGGTGGTGGTCAGATGGGAGGAGAGGTGAGCAACCGAGAAGGTAAACCAAGGAAGATGGGAAGGTGTAAGGAGAGGACTAAGAAAAAAATTGGAGTGTTGATGGAAGCCGAGGGGGAATGTGTGAATGGACCGATATGCCAACTCTCCTCTATAGAAGAGTATTTTATGTGTTGAATGCATAGAGAAGAATAGGTTGAAGGTGAAAGAGAAATTTGTATATGGAAGTAGTAAAGGGTTGTAAAAGAATGGACTGTTGGGTTTTAAATGGTTTGGTCACGTGGGAAGAATGGAGGACTATAGGTTGGCGAACTGAGTGTATCATTCAGAAGTAGTAACTAGGGCCAGGAGAGTGAGATCTAGAAAGAGCTGTAGAGGTGGAAAGAAAGGGGCCTTTTTGTTTAGAAAGCACGAGAGTGCTAGCAAGATAGAGGAGAATAACGCTGTCTCTAGGAGTGTTCAACGCGAAGGTGATAACGCTTTCTGCACAGTTTGTTCAGTAACTGTATATCAGTTTTAACTATTAACAATTTGATGTTTCAGGATATAGAATGTATTTTGAAAACTAGTCCTTTTCGTTTCCTGAAAATAATTTCGACCTTCGGGGAGGCTTCGACGTAGCATACAAATCGTGCTCTGAGAAAAATGTTGTTTAGATACTTACAAAGTTGTTCAGTTCACAACGAGACATATATTTATAATGTCACTTTCCAAGCTGTTTTATCTTTGAAATTGTGTCATTGTACATGATAATTATAATAACGGTAGGTGGGATGTTAAAATGCAGAATAAGGTGTAGAATATGCATTCACGCTTATCACTT
>NC_089752.1:15198000-15210500 GCF_040412425.1 Macrobrachium rosenbergii | reverse complement strand
AATCCTTAAAATTGTAGCAGCCATATTTTCGGAAATAGAGCTCGGCCACCACATAAGAGCGTCTGGCTCTCCTTAACGGCAAACTAAAACAAAAGCATATGTATAAAACATAACAAATAGAGCTATGCTCAATCAGCAATCTACTGCACTGCAGCTTTAAGGACTGCTCTCATGACGCACTTCCAAAGTCACTGGGGTTGAGTTCTTAGAGCCTTTACATGTAATCTTACAACACGAATAAGCTTTACTACTCACAACAAGAATTATCAGTAAAATAGCTATTAAGACAATTAAAATTGTCGGCATAATATATTCTGGGATACTCTCGAACACGGAATCGTCAATGTCTTCCAACGGTGGAACCGTCATTGGCACCTTGGCTGTAGGTACTCTCCACTGCAAATGCTCGTTGCGCGTATGACGCATAATTATCTTCTCGGAACTGTTGAATACAGCACGGCTAAGTACGAGAAATTCCGTAGACCGGATTCTACCCAGGATGAATCGAGCTGCTCGACCCTCGATGAACGAATGTCGTCGACTTGTTGCTCTGGCACATCATTGTAACTGCATACTCCTTGTAAAACACAGCAGGAAGAGTACTAGTGGACTCAATGTGGTAATCTCGCAGGAACTGTCTAAAGTCACATTCTGTCGGAGTCTGTCCACGAACTAACGATAACTCACAACCACCCACAGACACAACTCGCAACTGAAAACACTACTGTCACACACACACCTCTCTCTAACTAAAGTACAACTCGTCTTACAATCAACTCCCTGAACCTTGATATTGATCTTCTCAAATGAACATGGTCTCTACTCTATCCCATGTCACTACTCGAGTCTCCCAAAACACTCCGAAAAAGGTCTAATAACAAAAGGTTTCATGTTACTGAACCAAACAAAACTACTAATGCAAAAATCAAACACTCGCCAATGTGAACTAATTCCAAGTGTATCTCAGAATCCACAATCAACTCACCATTAAGCACAATAACTCTACGGAACTCACTCACAAAAAAATTCTATCCAACAAAAAAATACTGAGAATCTTATCCGAACACTAAAAGGTATCATATCTCGTAAAAGACATGAAAGTTCTACTCTGGTTAGCAAATATTTCGCAACACCTGACTAACTCTCAACAAAATAGCAATTGACGTAATGGCAATCGCTCCCATGATCATAACAATTACAACTACTCACAACACAGCTCCCTTCATTTTAAACAAAAGAAACTGAAAAAAAAAATCCAAATACTCAAATACGATCTCCCAACCCGAAAGAAAAGATCAGACTTGTTCGGTCCGATATACTAAGTATCTCCCCCAAAAAAATCCTAAACAACACACACATTGCGTCAGATGATGAAATACATCATAACACAACAACACACCAACACACGGGTCAAATCTCGTATGAAATTAGCCCATGTCTCAATTCCCAAAATCATTCGAAAACAAATGATTAAGAACTTCAACATCTAAAATGAACAAGAGACAAAAAAAAATAAAAAAAATATCATATATATACAAACATCAACCCATTTATCCCTCTAACTATATACAAACGTTCCATTACATCCCAACTTTCTTTAACTTCGAAATATGGGTCAATTTCGTCACCCAGTATTTACATCTCTCTTTACAAATCTATTCCCTCTTTTAATCTCTACAATCTCAAAGGTCCGTGGAACTTCGGACTTAATTTATAATTCAGATCATTCCGAACATTCACTTTAACAAACACTCTATCACCCATCGAAAAAACTACCCCCTCGATTTCGCGTTACTTTCTCTACCATTGCACGCGAACTAAGTTCAGTTCTTTACTGATACGTGCAAATCTTTCTCTCGCTGTATTTTATCAACGAAGTGACCGTAACATCACCTGACACACTCTGGTAACAAATCAAAGGTCCTTTCAACTTGTATCCATACAAAGCTTCTGCTGGAGATATCTGGTGTCATTCATCATAGTATTGATACTATATCGCACTTCATCCAAAGATCTGTCCTAATGTGTATCGGAACCTCCACCGTCATGCAAAGCCGATTACTTTCCGATTCGCCCTCTCACACAACCCATTTGCTTCCAGGTCTATACGGGATTATAGATACTTTCTTTATCCCCAACAAATTAGCAAGACCGTCTAAAGTCTTATTAATAAACTCCCTACCATTGTCTGTGATCAGACATTCAGGAACACCATATCGACAAATTATCCCCATAAAGAACGCTTCACTAACCTTCCTCAGCTGATTTTGTATTTCAGTGGGAAAAATCTCGACAAAGCGAGTCAACTCATCAACAACTACTAATAAATGTCTATAACCATAAGCGGACTCTGAAGTTACCCAGAATATCCATATGCACTCTCTGAAACGGCCTATGGTATGGGATATGAACCCAAACGACACGACACTGTCGTCCACTAGTTTATTCGCATTGCAATAGCACACTTCTTCACAAAGGCTTACCGCGGAAAACATATTTTTTCCAAAAGAACTTTGACCTGACGTTTCATACGTCTTGTCTACACCAAATGAGAGAACCAAATTTACAATGTACAATGTCTAGAACTTGTGGTACTAGACTCTCTGGCACGATGATTTGTGTAATCTCACCCATGCTTCGAGTACTTCATAAGTTATATTTAACTTTTCTCACCAATAAATTATTCTCCAACTCTAGACCAGAAAAAGGTAACTTATACCTTTCTTCGGTGAAACTCCCTTAAGAAATGCCTTAGCATCTGACAACAATTTATCTTCATCTTGCTTTTGTTCCAGCAAGCCTATGTCCCCAAGTGACATTTTCACCGTAATATAACACACTGCGTTTTCTCACTATCACGAATAACAATCTCTCCCGAGACTGCCTGACTCACTATTTCTCCCCGAAGTATGCACTGTAGGAACGTGTATGTCCTCTACATGCGATCTCTCAGAACTACTAATATCAGAGACATTAGACACCAAATATTTACTCTCTTCACCCACACAGGATTCGGTGTGTATTTCCTCATCCTCGACCGAAAATATCTGCTCAATGCATCTGCAACTACATTATACTTACCTTCAATGTATTTGAGGTTTGCATCAAAATCTCTCAATGTTAGGAACCAACGTGCTCTCTTGGGCGACAAATTTGGCTTATTAAAAGCTCTAACAACGGTTGATGATCTGTAAAAATCTCAACTTTATATCCCAACAACAACATCTTAAAATGAACAAGGCTAGAGACGACTGCGAAAGCCTCCTTTGTCCACTAACTGACATCAGCCTTTCGTTACTACCACGCGTTTTGAACTTTCTGCTATAAAAGCAATTGGGTGTAATTTCCCTTCAAATTTCTGCATCAAACACGCACCTATACCTGACTGACTCGCGTCAGTCACTAAGGTGAACGGTTGACTAAAATCTGGAAACTTCAAAACTGGTGGGTTCACCAAGAGCGTTCTTAAGCTTCTCAAAGCTAATTGTTGACTATCACCCCAAACAAACTTAACGTCTTCTCGTAACAAATCTGTCAAAGGAGACGCTACCCAGCAGAAAAATTCCACGCAAAGCAGCAGAAAAGCCCGACATACCTAAAGGAACAGGAACGAATCTGTTTCTGGTTTTGGGAACTGGAAAATTCACAATGGCTTTAACTTTCTCATCATTCCACTCTAACTCCCTCTTTAGAGATAACATGTCCTAAATAGACAAGTTTCTCTTGAAACTCACATTTAGCCAATTGACCCCTTTAACCAGCGAGCCGTAATCCTTGAGGACTTCTTTAACACCTTTAGATGTTCTTCAATTGTATCTGTGCATATGAGAATGTCATCCATGTACACAAACACAAACTTTCCTAACAAGCCATGAAGTACTGTATTAACCAGTCTATTAAATGTTATTAGGGACCTTGTAATCAAGGCATCCTATTAAACTCATGTGTCCCTTTAGTACCAGAAAATACTGTATATTTGGCTACTCTCACAAGGGGAACTTGTAAAAACCCTTGCATCAGATCTATAGATGAATATATATTCTTGCCACCGATCTCAACAAACAAATCAGGCAAACAAGCTACCGGATATCTATCTGGGCATGTTTTTCATTCAATTTACGAAAATCTACACAAACTCTGATACTACCGTCTTTCTTAGGAACTGCAAGCAAGGAAAATTAAACAGGGGAATTGGACGGTCTAATAATACCTTCCGACTCCTCTGAACTTCCTTTCTACTTCTTCTCTGATTTTAAAAGGAATTCGATATGCTGGAATATATATGGGATTTGTACCCTTTTCTAGGCGGATTGAATGTTCTAAAACATCTGTAACTCCTAATTTATATCTCCCTTCAAAGCAATGTATCTAGATATTCTTTCAACACTTCTCTACTTTATACAGATATTCAGGATAATCAACTTTAGCCAAGTGTTCATGTAGAACCTGACTTCGGAACTGGTTGCTCTCGTTGGGAAACATATTCCCGTCTCACAAAACTCACTAATTTATGCTCTTCATTAAACTCTTCAAAATCAATTACAAAGTACCCTTGTGATTTTTTTTCATAGTCTTGATAGCTAACTAGATTCTACTGAAGTCACGCCTGCGACTGAAATTTCATTCACTGACACCGTACTCACAACGTCTTTGAATTTCTCAGTTCCCTCAACAACGCACACTTGAGAAGGAAAATTTTTCTCTTTCAACGACACTTTAACTAATGTAGAACTCTGGTTGCAATTCAACATCTTCCAACAAAAATCCTTTGAAAGATCTCTATGGAATATCTTACTCTCTAATGACTGTTACATGTCTCAGACTGTGTCTTAAGTTTCTCACAAGTTTTCTTCCTGTGTATATATGGAACAAAACAACCCGACTCACCTATTGTAATCCCTGAACTCCCGTAGAATGTTGATGTTTATGTCGCATACAAGAAGGTGTCTAACAAAATCCCATTTCACCTAAAGGCTAATCCTTCTATGACCAAAAATGGTTCTACTATTGTCTTTCCACCGATACAAAAGCGTGAGAAATGACTAGACCTAAAATATTCCAGTTTCCTCTTGTACAGCATCACACACTGTCTCACTAGAGGACTAATTTGCACTCTAAGAGCCTCAGTGAAAAGGTCAGCATTTACTAAGTTAACTGAGCTACCAAATCAATGAAATAGAAATTTCATTGCCATTAGAATCCACGTACAATCAGCCTAGGTTCTAAGTGACTCTACGACCTGATTAGTCATTATCCTGTGTCTGTTTCGGAACTTATCTTGTGAAAATTCTGCTGTTCCTTTGTGTATCAGAACTTGCATCATGTGGAGATTCTCTGTCATATCTAGAAAAACCTCCCGGGACTTCCCTGAATAATCTCTATTCTTCGTAGCTGGAAACGAGAATCTCCATCCATGATCTGAAGATTTGCAAACTGAACAATTTCACTCTGCAATTTGATTTACTATGGCCTATTTTATCACAGTTAAAACAACGTGTCGTTGTGACTGATCTCTCTGGAATTTTCTTCAGTTTACTCGTGCACATGTCTTAGCTGTTGCATCATTTCCCGAATACAAGCGACTATATCATTATTCTGTGGTTTGGAAACCGCAGCTGACATCTTGCACCTCCCTGTACAAAACTACTGGCAGTGTCAGGCATTTTGCTAGATTTTTGTTAATCTGTGCAAACAAAAAGGATTCATCTGTATCTAGTCAATTCTCTTATCAAAACTACTCTACAATTACATCTGGGACTAAACGTTAAAAGGCAAGCAAAAAGTGTAACAATCTTTCAAAATTATCTAAGGAGATATTATTTCCAGTTACCCATGGAGAACCTGTTATAGATTTCTTTAATTCTTCTGCATCAAATAAATTCGCACTGTATAGCACTAGTAAGATGTTGCCTTCTTTATTTTGAGAAACTCATAAATTCGAACTGCGCATTCAGTTGAACTCCATATAAGTAGCTCAAGTGAAATTTCTGCAGTTCATTCCAAGTTTTACCTTCTGAACCCGAAACTGCCGTGCTCGTTTCCAATATCTCTTTATCTAAATCAAATGATTTAGCCTCTGTTAAAACTAAGCGCCATTCGTAATTTTCTTGGAATTCAGATAATTGTTCACTGACTCAATGAAAGTTTCTATATTTTTAGGTTGACTTTTCCATCAACTAACCCTTTAAAATTTGTAATTCCCCACAAATGTTCGTCACTTTATACCACAATTGATTGGGATTGTGCTTGCTGCATCAAATCCGGCATTTGTGATGTCCACACGCCCTAGGCGTAACAACATAAAGAAACCAAAGAACACTAGAAGAAAGGCACAAGTTACCCCCTCTAAAGAAGAATAGAAAACGGCGTTCTCGGCTTACGAGAATAGGTGCCCTGGTTTTGAGAGCAAGCTTGAAGTACCTATCTCTCAACTTGCTAACCTGCGTCACCCATTGACGGCTCAGCAAAAAGGACAATGTGCGGTGTTGAATAATCACTTTGCATTAATTAACTCACAATCGCCACTATTCACACTTATTTGGGTATTTTGTTAACCCTTCAAAATTGCTCTGAGATCATCAGATCCTGTTCACAACTCCCCCACTCCCAGTACTCAATGAAACGGAAAAAAAAAAAGGAAAGGGTTCCCATTATTTCACACGTAATCACGACCTACTCAGTCATTCAACACTGACCCGTCGCCTTAGCTCTTAGGTAGAGTCGCCTATGCCTTGGGCATCAACGTTACCAATTAGTCTATTACTTAATCTCCTCTTTCGCCATCATTAAAGACATTAAAATCATACTGCCACCATTTTAAAATCAAAGACACCCGCCGCCATTTCATTCAGACACGGCTGCCACCATTTAATTCAGACACCGCTGCCAACATTTAATTCTGTAACGAGGACAGAATTAACACCTTTGAAGGTTAATAACGTGCTCCAACGATCTTTATTCATGAAACGGGCGTATGAACGTTTCGCTCACGGCAACACTTACATCTATTTTTCTCTCTTTCTCTCTCTCTCTCTTTCTCTCTCTCTCACCGTGGCATCACCTCTCTCTCTCTCTCTGTGTATCGCCTCTCTCTCTCTCTCTCGCCGTTTTCAGAAGTTCCACCCACCCGAATCTCGCTCATTTCTCACCAAATCAATTAAATGGACTGTTAAACTTAATAGTTTCTACAAAAATAGGTTTATTATTCAAATAACATAACAAAGAAATGAATAAAACAAAGCAAGAATTAAAATGCATAATAAATGAAATATCAGTTAAGTTAGATATATATATATATATATATATATATATATATATATATATATATATATATATATATATATATATACATACACACACACACACACACACACACACACACACACACACACACACACACACACACCCTTCCCCTTTGGTGTGGCTTAATTTGTCTTTTTTTTTTTCTTACTGCTAGGAATGAGAAACGGAAGATAGATGAAAATTATATCCTTTTTTTATTGTCTAGACTTATTATAAGGTATGCCAGTAATGTGAGACGTTTATGCATTATAATGTATGCCAGTTATCTACGTTGTTTGCACTTCTCTGAAGTAGAGTATTAGGAGGTACCAAGAAATCAGCGTGTTTTTGTACTGTCATGCAACTTATATTTCATCTTCACAACCAACTTTTCACGAAGTGAACAAAATTGGTGGCAGAACTGAAGGCATCTTGAGCCAATGTAGGTAAAAATATTTGATATTTGATATAAAAGTCTTGTTGGAAAATGTTAAAAGATGAAAGCGAGCTCGTGTTGACATCACGTGCAGAGGTCATACTTCATGAAAACCCCGCAACATTGTGGTCGTTTTCCCGATGAATTTAACATCTGTCGTTTTCGGCAGTGGAGTCAACAAGGCATTCAATGTAGTTTTAAAGCACATTCCTTGTAAACAAAAGCTGATATCACCTCTTGGGGAGTACAAGCAATGGTGGAATACTAAAAGTCGAAAAACTCTCGGTGTAAGACGGGAACAAAGGTGCAAGTTCACTACGAAGGTGGAAACGGTCATTTTGATTTATGATGTTGCGAACAGTTATTATTTACGGATGAATACAAAGCAGAAGACCTGTCTTGGGTACATTTCAGCGTCATGATTCACTAAAGAGGATGATGATGTTATAGCCGGACCTTCAAGAAGTATTTATGAAGACTTCAAGTGGATTATGTTGTCAAAGACGATGTAGGGAATTGTGACTTAATAATTTATGTAGCCTGAATATCAGTCGAGGGAGAAATGTAATAATTTATTGACATGGAGAGTGAAGTAAGGATTTATGTAGCCTGAATATCAGTCTAGGGAGGAATGCGATAATTTATTGACATGGTGAGTGAAGTCAGACGTTATGAATGCGGAGAAAGGCAAGAAGAAAATTACGTGATTTGATCATTCTGTTAGACAGAACGAAAGTTTGGACATTACGAAAGAATAAAACGTGAGAGAGATAATGGTTTGCAAGAAGAAAGAAATTTTAGTGTTTCAGATGCTCAGTTTAGTAAAATAACTAATAAGTGGGTTATGCTCAGAAAAACAATAGATTGCTTCAGTCGTGGTTAGAAATGACCATATAGTTATTATAAAAGTTCATGAAAATAGGAAACACGCGCGGAAAAGCTTTAAGATTCCTGTTCTTTTCTAATTTAAAGTCTTGAAGAAAACAAATATATAGCGATGAAAAGTTAATCATGCACATGGCGAAGAACTAAAAAAAAAACGCAGCTAATTATTAGAGCAAAGTTAAATGTGAACATAGAAAATTAAAAGTGAGAATATGTACAAATCAGTATCGAGCGAAAGTGCACATTTCCAGGAGCCTTCTATCATATTACCATCAACCCCTGAACAGAGTAGTCAGTGTCATTAGCTAATTGACGTCGCTCATCCTGGTGCTTGTGTGATGTCAGCATACACAAAGAAAGTGACTTCAGTTTTGTACAGATGCAGTAAATGTCCTTTGAAACTAAGAATTCTAAAATGCGAACGGGTTCTGAGCCAGTGATCTTTAAAGGAAGTGAAGATTGGATGATAAATGCGAAAATAAGAGAAAACATCAAAGCTTTAGTGATTCTGTGCCAAGAATACATATAAATGGTCGAGAAAGTCAACAAGACAAAGTCCTAGTCGTAAAAAAGTTTATTGTAGTTTAAAAACTATATAATTTTGTTGTAGGGTGCTTTGGTGACAGAAGAGTATAGGTAATGGGACAGTGGGGTTTTGCCTTTGATCCAACAGTTGTGGCTAATTACGTTGTCTTTATTTTTAAATATATATATATATATATATATATATATATATATATATATATATATATATATATATATATATATATATATATATATATATATATATATATATATATATATATTGTGTGCTTGCGCCCATGTGCATGTATGTATATGTGGTGAGCACATGCACAGTGTACGCTCATTTGAGCTTTTATGTTACACTTTATCATTAGCTATTGGTCCGCAGGACCAGCAGTTATATCGCAGTGTCCCATTCAACAACATCCATTTTCTGTGAAGCTCTTATCCATGCGGAACGAGAAATCGATCCACAGTGTTAGATAATCAGAATTTAAACTGCAGAAATCTGCTGCTATGTAAAACTTAGCATTTTCATAATTTGTCAATATTCAGACTTTTAGATTTTCTTAGATCAGTGAAATTTTATGCTAGTTATGTTTCAGACTTAATACCAAAAATCAAGATCCACAGAGGGCTAGGGTGGGTGTACAAAATACTTTTTATTTTATTTTATTTTTATTTTACAGTAATGCATGTAGGTCTTCATTTTTTTATTTGTTCATATTCACATGGACGGGTGTAAAGACTTCATGCTGCGAAGAAATCTTCAAGAATGGCATGTATATATATGTAGATACAGAGCAATGGAAACTGGCATTGAAATATCGATTAAAAAACCATGATAATTTTTTTCATTGCCCTTGCAATGTTATCTTTCCCCTGTTTTAGTAAAGTTCGATTACACACACACATATATATGTGTGTATATAATAACTATATGTATGTATGTATATATATATACTATATGTATATATAAGTTAAGTATACCTAAGTTTAACTAGACCACTGAGCTGATTAACAGCTCTCCTAGGAGGCTATTGAAGGTTAGGTTTATTTTATGTACTGGGAACCAGTTGGCTGCCTGGCAATGGGACCTACAGCTTATTATTGGATCCGAACCACATTATAACAAATGAATTTCTACACCAAGTAAATTCTCTAATTCTTCATTTCAGCCGGTCGGAGAATCGGGCAGTGGACCCAGCAGAGTGCTAGCTGAAACGATACCAACCCGTCAATGAAACTATATATATATATATATATATATATATATATATATATATATATATATATGTGTGTGTGTGTGTGTGTGTGTGTGTGTGTCTGTGTTTGTGAGTGTGAATGATATGTGTGTGCGTGCGTGCGTATTCATTAACATTCAACTACAAATGATGTGATAAAATTCATAAATAGCTATGTGCTTCACACATACCAATCAACTATCATGGTGAAGGTGGGCTGATGTCGATTCTTAGTAAAAAAAATACCTGTGCTCGACTGGGATATGAACGACAGAGCCGGTACTGGTTTATACCTCTCTAGAGAGTCCATTGGTCAGAGAACTCGTCACTGAAGTCAGAGATGGTTGCTATCGGTGGGTCGAGTCCACCAGGTGACTGTCACTTACCAGTCATAATTTCCCAGGCCAGAGCGAATTGGATATTGAATGATGACATTTGTAGCGTAATGTTTGTGAATAAAGAAAAGGTGATGGTGATGTGATAAAAATACATACACACACACACACACACACACACACACATATATATATATATATATATATATATATATATATATATATGGGTTAGAAGTAATCAACACACAATCACGAGTGGAACAGAAATAAATTTCTGATTCACATCAGGATCGAACCCAGGTCTTTCAAATGAAAGGCAAGGGCGCTACCCACTAGGCCATACAAGTCATAAAAGAAGTTGGAACCTGAGGGCAACTGCACCCAAGAAATTACCTGGGTAAGCCCCCAACTTCTCAACTCAGCAATGACCCAATTGACAGCATTTCATTCGAATTATCCCTTCTGAGTGAATAAGATAGAAATAATCAATACTCAGTCACGTGTGTGTGTGTGTGTGTGTGTGTGTGTTTGTGTGTGGAAGCTATTCAATATGAACTACGATGGTTTGCAGATATAAATTCACAGTAGACTTGAAAACTCTCTAAGCATGAATTCCGGTGGTCCCAGAGGGGCTGAAGACTTTTGGGGGGTATTAATGGAGAAGCATCCTGGCCTGTGGAATTTGTTAATCATTTTTGAAGTGTGAAATTTGTTGTATTTTCTCATTTTGAATTTTGATTTTCGATCATTTTTGTTTGTTTATTGATTCTCCTTTATATTAGAATGTAGTCGTTGTTAATCTCGTGTAGCCCAGAAGAAAACCACGGTCTAATGGTTGAAACATCTGTCGGCTGTTACACGCGGAAGTAGCTGCATGGGAGTTTTTCTCTCTTCAAAACTTCAGCCATATTGGAAATTTTTCCAGTAATTTATAAATGCCTCATGTGAACTTTCCCTTGGAAGAAATAAAGAAAGTTGCGTCAGAAAAGCATGTGTGAATATGCGTGCGTGTATTTGTGTATGTAGGTATGTATGTATGTATGTATGTATGTATGTATGTATGTATGTATACATATATATGTATATATGTGTTTATGTATGTATATATATATTTTATATATGTATATGTATATGTGTAGATTTATATGGATATATATATATATATATATATATATATATATATATATATATATATATATATATATATATATATATATATATATATATATATGTGTGTGTGTGTGTGTGTGTGTGTGTGTGTGTATGTATGTATGTATGTATGTACGTATTTCATTAAATGAAAATCAGTAACGCTTCTCTTTCTCTTCCAACAGGTACGTACATTAATGGAAATCAGTCTTCGTAGGCAGGTAAACTATTTTGAGGTTTCGATGTTATTCTGTTTCTCATTTCTTGATTTTTGTATTTTTAGAATGAAAATTGTAAGGATAAGTTATATCTTGGTGAAGTATCATGTGAAGACGACTACTTTCCATAATGTTTTTTTTTTTTTCCGACGAATGTTTTTTTTTATATTTTCTATTCGTTTTCTATAGTTTTATTTTGCGTTGTATGTCTTCCGGGGCATGTTTCCTGTTTAGATTTTTCTCAGCATGTTTTCAAGGAATATTTGCCAAAGAAATATTTTTTATGGATATTTTCGAGGCATTCGAGACCATTTGTTTTTGAGGGATTGTCTGGTAAATACAAGTCATTAAATCAGTTATATATATATATATATATATATATATATATATATATATATATATATATATATATATATATATATATATA
>NC_089752.1:15178000-15193000 GCF_040412425.1 Macrobrachium rosenbergii | reverse complement strand
AATGCTGTATGAGCAGCGACCCTTGAAACTTTAACCACGGCCCGGTGGTGGCCTATACTATGTTGTTGTCAGAAGGGTGGATGGTCAACATACCAAATTGCAGCCTTCTAGCCTTAGTAGTTTTTAAGATCTGAGGGCGGACAGAAAAAGTGCCGACAGGATAAAGTGCGGAGGGACAGACAAAGCCGGCACGATAGTTTCTTTTAGAGAAAACTAAAAATTCCCTTGATTAGCAGTTTAACAAAATTATCATACAGCCCAGTCATGCATATAAACTCATACCTAAAGTCAATGGAATTATTACATGGAGCGTTATAAAAGAATTGAAAATGTCAGAATTATATTCGTACAACTTACACATGCATATAAAGCCTTTTAATTCATAAATATTTTACGCTGAAGAGTTGGTCTGTAGATCGTATCTCACACCATGATTAATTCATTGCAGGTAGGTGAGACTAACTCTGGTCTGTTCTTTTATTTAATCTCAAACTTTGGTACCAAACCTGAAGTGTGATTCTGTTATGTATAACATTAACTGTGAATTTAGTTTTATAGGATAAATGGGTTTTCTTTGTTAATTTCTAAATTTAAGTCGGTAAGATTCTTTACACAAATTTTTAGTGGCATCTTCTTGAAATATATATAGATAATCATTTACAATTACTTATGTGTTGTTATTGTTTATTTATTAATTTTTTTATCTTTTTTGGAAAGGCATTAACTTATGGGGTTTTACTGTACGCCGGAGGTTTCCTTTGTATTTTATAATTTATTTTGTAATTTTTATTTTTTTTTAAAGGCACCAGTTTACTTTTATACGTTGTTGATTGTTTTAATTTTTTCTTCTTTTTACATAGGGTTCTACTCCACGCCAGAGGTCTCCTTTTTATGTTTTTATTGATTTCTAAAAAAAATTTTTATTTATTTTTTTTTTTGTCACAAAGGTATTAACTTTTGGGGTTTTACTCCATGCCAGGGTTATACTCCATGCCAAAGGTTGCCTTGGTGTTTTGTATTTATGTTCTATTTTTTTTCCAAAGGCTTTAACCTATTGGGTTTTGCTCCATGCCACAGGTTGCCTTTACAGTTTCTAGTAATTTTCGGCTTTTTTCTCCAATTGGGTTTTACTCGAAGCCAGAGGTTGCCTCTGTTTCTTTTATTAGTTCCTTTAAAAAAGGCATTAATTTACGGGATTTTATAATGTATTTTATATAATTTTTTTCCCTTTGTCTTTTTTACAAAGGCATCCTCACGTGTACAAAATAGCCTACTCTACCACCTTCGCAACATCACTTAGCAACCCAACTTTGCTGTGTCGCTTTGTCTATCCCCTTTGTAACCGCACTTTGTCAGCCAGTTTTTCACCTCCGTTTTGTCAACCACCTCTAGACCTCAGCTTTGTTGTCCACTTTCACGATGCCATTTTTTTCCCTCCTCACCAACTTTCTTCTCCCTCTTAACAACTTCACTGTATCCCGAACCCTTGCAACCACCCCACTTTGTTTCCTGAATTCGTAACTTCACATCGTCACAAACCGTGTCTCCAGTAACCCAACTCTCCATTGCACTTATGCACTCCCACTCTTGGGCTGTCTTCAGCAGTCCCACTTTTACCTACGCCCGTACAACCCCATTTGTGTATCTCTCCACCCTCATTTCCTGACGTTTGGACTGACACACCACCAATTATAAGTCCGGTCCCGGGCCTTTGGACTTTATGAGGTGTCCAAGACAGTCTCAGAAACTCTGTTACGTTTTCTTCCTTCTCTCACCACATGAAGTTCAATTGAAAAGTCTCCGACGGTCTTTGAAATTAAGCAGTTTCCAAGAGACGACTAACGCTAGTGAATTTGCTTCAGCTGGTCAGTGTTCATGTTTCTTGCCTTGTATTGGATAGTGTTAGTTTATAGTGTATAACCCCTCTCTCTCTCTTTATATATATATATATATATATATATATATATATATATATATATATATATATATATATATATATATATATATATATATATATATATATATTCTGCCTGTGTGTGATTTAGATTAAATGATATACATATATATATATATATATATATATATATATATATATATATATATATATAATATATATATATATATATATAAGCTTTTTAATAATTTGAATCATAGCATTTTCATTTTAATGGCGTTAGTAATGTGATAACTACTCATCTTGTCATTTACAAAATCGGGTTAAGTAACAAGGAGACACTTTTTAATTTGCAATTTTGATGGTATTTCATTTAGCATTAATTGGAATACTTAGATAAAAATGATTTCATATCATATAAAAAAAATATGAATTGTAAACTTCATTGCAAAGCCAGATATGGCGGACACCAAAATGAAGCTAAAGGGTTAGTGGAAAGAGAATGGCAGGACCGATGGTGAATAATAATAATGATGTAACTTTGGTTATTATTGTGAGTCTTTTATTAATGAACTGTTTTAGTTTCAGACACGAAGAGGAGTCCGGACATGAAATCTTCGAATTAGACGTGATCATATTTATATCGATTTTTTAATTATACATTCCATTGTTTTAATTTAAAGAGTAGGCTATGTTGAGTGTAGATGTGAAACCTACCTATTTTGCACGTGTGTATGTGTGTGTGTCCTAGAGAGAGAGAGAGAGAGAGAGAGAGAGAGAGAGAGACCTATTTGCCAGGCATGAGTGTAACTCGAATATTTTTACAACGCAACTGAAACTAAATTGTAGTTACTAGAACACGTGAAGAACTACCTGTCTTGTCAGAAATGTGTCAATTGGTATAAAGCTCTTTCTGCTGTTGCTGCTGAGAAGAATATCATATGGAAGACATAGAAGACTGTGTAAGCTGACCGCCGTTGAAACAGTTATTGCTTTCAATATTTTATTATTATTATTATTATTATTATTATTATTATTATTATTATTATTATTATTATTATTATTATTATTATTATTATTATTTACGCAGTTCACTTGTAGCGAGTAAACAAGGTCAAGAAGCATTTAGAGAATTGGGTATCTTTCTTAATGTCTTTAAACTTTGCCCTATTTTGGAAGTGCGCTGTATCAGTATTGGCCTGGAAATGTAACCTGTAAATTTCCGTTTCAAAAGAGATTTTCTACTGAAGGTTTAAATTGAATATAAGAATTTGCTGAGCCGCGCTGCTTTAGATTTTATTGAATAACCATTTTTTTGTATTAGTAAAAGTCTAGTACTAAGGATAAATTTCAGAGTAACGGGTCACGAATTACTGGGTTGGGCAGGAGAGGTTCCAGGGCCATGTTAGGACCCGGAGTCCTAGGTTAGGAATGCCTACTACAGAAATGCCTACCAGGCCTGCGGTAGCCCTGACCCCTTACATTGCGTTCGCTCCACTACTAAAACTTCATTAATTAGCTTGACATGTTATTTATTATGATTTCATAGTGTTTACTACCAATATGTTGTACATAAACTTGATAGCTGCAAAAATGGTGGAGTTGTCCTTGAGAAATATAATGCTGGTTTTCTGTTGACAGATAGTCGTTTTTAAAGAAAACGATCTCGTACGGTGCAGTAAGAAAACGATCTCTTACATTGTAGTTAATCTTAAAGGGTAACTATAAAATTATTTTCTTATCTGCGCTTTTGGTCAGTAACACGAAAACTGAATTTCTCACTTCCGTTAACTTCCAGTACACCTTTCAAACACTCCAGAGTATTTATCACGGGATAATGTGACCTAATGGGTCTTTATAATTTAATTAATCTTTACTTTGTAACGATTGTCCTACTCCTGTTTTTTCACCGGGAAAAATTGGCAAGAACTTTTCTTCCAGACAAAGTAACAAATTAATTGCGGGTGACAAATTGAAGCTTCCTAAATTGACGCATGTTAGAGAGAGAGAGAGAGAGAGAGAGAGAGAGAGAGAGAGAGAGAGAGAGAGAATTGTTGTAGTAATATTTTTTTTAGGTTTGCTATCATTAAGGAATATATTTTTAGCCACAACATTAAAAATGATTTCATTCTTATTTCAGTTTTATCATAGTTTTTTTTTTTGTTTTTATCAAATTTCAGTTTTAATATCTGCATATCTTTATGTAACATAAAAGACCAGCTTTGCTCAAAAGTTAAACACACAATAAACTGTTGAGACTCGCATAAATATTCCACAGCTGATAAGATACTTGCGTTTATAATGCCGGTCTCACAGCACATTTAGGAAAGTAGCTTCATGATAGTGTTTTTGTTATTGAAATGTTTTAAATGCTCATGACCTTTATTTACCGGAATTCCCGTAGGGGGTTGGTACCGTCAGTGCACCTAATGCGGTGCACTGTAGGTATTACTGAAGGTCCTTTGCAGCGTCCCTTCGATCCCTAGCTGCAACCCGTTTCGTTCTTTTACTGTACCTCCTTTCATATTCTCTTTCTTCCATCTTACCTTTCACCGTCTCCTAACAATTGATTCATAATGCAACTGCGAGGTTTTCCTCCTGTTACACCTTTCAAACCTTTTACTGTCAATTTCGGTTTCAGCGCTGAATGACCTCATAGGTCCCAGTGCTTGGCCTTTGGTCTAAATTCTATATTCAGTTCAGTTGAATTCTATTTACCGGAATGTTTTTAATGGGAATGTAAAATATAACATTGACGGACAAAAATTATTTCAGGTGTGAAGGTGTCTGCAAACCGTTTCATCTTCTACGTCATCTTCAGAGGTCTGAATCCTGTGCCACTTCCTTTCCTGAAACAAGTTACTTCTTATATCGAGAAATCTAACCCGAGACGCTATAATTATCAATACATGTAAAGTCTGACTGCACTAACCATTAATAGAAAGCATTATGAGGAACGGTGATGCTATTAAGATATTCAGGCAACGGGGAGACGGACAGCATAAATCAAGTTCTTCGTTACGATGTTGAGAATTTCTCTTTATAAGCGGGATATCCAATGAAACGGGGGCGGGGGATGGCGAAGACGAACTAAGGTTTGTATTACCATTGTAATTGGAATTTAAATGCGAAAGCGATTCGCATACTTATTGAATTTTGTCAACACTTCATAATACGGTAATGACATTAAAGTAAGTGATTTGGGATAATTCAGAGGAGGGGACAAGCCTTGTGTGCGGGGCCATTCCGTGAGATATTTCATTAGCGAGTTACCCTTTGGAGGTATATGATATATTATGAACATTATTCATAATCAGCGCCGCTCTAATGTGCATTCTTTTTCCTTATTCACACTGAGACGTATTCTTTGATCTTGAATTATGCTGTTTGCTTAGGGCTTTATAGACGTTTTTTTAATTATTCTCGAATAGTATTCCTTATCTGGCATTTTCTGTAATAAATTCCGTCACGCCGTCATTTCAAAGTACATAGCCTGATGTGTGATAGGTTTCATTGTATTTTTTTCTGTACGTAAGGTCCTCGTCTGTTCCATGATTGGAAATCGTCTTAATTACTTTGAGAGCGTTATTTATTTCTCGCTTCGATAAAGCTTTGACATCAAGTATAGAAATCTGTTTTCCCTAACGTCATTGCTGCATTAACCGTATTGCAATATGCATTGCTGTCTGTCAGGTGGTTGTTAGAATCAAGGAAAATTGCGAGAAAAATAATAATTTGTAATGAAATAATAATTCTGTTGATGTTGTGAAAGCTTGGTAAACATTGAGAGCTACAAGACTTTGCTGTCAGGTTGGCCAAATTGATCTTTTATCTGTTATTTTCAAGACGAAGCATATTGATCCTCGACATGCGTGAATATTTGATGGTTAATATTTTTCTTTGTCACTAGTTGCTGTAGGCTTTCTTGTCAGCTCTAGAAATTGCATATTGTATTGTAGTTTGTTTTCATATGTTGGAGAATACCCTGAACATGAACAGACGCCTGCTTGGGCATTGTAAGTCCAGTGCTTAATTATACAAGTAAATACTCTTGTATCTCTAAGTTTTATATGAATGGAAGTATGAATGTAAATAACTGGCCAGGTACCCACTTAAACGTGCTAGAAGATTGGTAGGTTGTGGGATGCTTCTGTCGTGTGAAAAGTAAGCGTCACAGATTAATGGAATTTTGGCCAATTTGAGAATCTGAGTACATTTCCACAAATAACAACCCTACTAATTTTATACGGAATATGTTTTAGTTTAAAGCGAAACCTTTCAACGAATACACAGTGTTATTACTTGAAACTATAATTTACGGACGCTTCTTGTAACGCAGGTGTCTTCTTCACAAGGAATTCTGATCTAACAATGGGCAGTGTTTTGGTCGGAATTTCATTTGATAACAATTGGTTGTGTTTACGCTTATTTAAATGGCTTTATTGACAAGGCATAGTGTTATTGTTCTTCGTCACTTCATAGAATTTCTTAATGTACCAGTGAAGGAAGTTATAAGTAATAAATGCGTCTGCTAAATACATCAGGTGTTGACGCATAGTTTTATTATTCATGTATATTTTTAATAGCTGCATTTGCCCTGTACAGATATGAAGAATTGTTTAACCATACGAGATTCACAAGGAGAAAGAACCACCTCTCGCATAAGGTCACATTGCTCAGAGAACAATGCAACTAAAATTTTGTATCAGGGAATTGCCATGAATACTAGGTTCAAGAGTCTGACGATGAATCCGGGTAACATTGTTGAATTGTGTAGAGAGGAAACCGATCTGACAGACATCCATTGGGATGGCAGACTTCAATCAAGCATTTGAAAAAGAATGGCGAAATGAACGGGATTTACCAACCTGAGTGCAACAAACTGGGAATGATTAAACTTTGTTCATCACAGGCCATTGATTTAGGCGCTTACTCCAGTAAGAAGTGATAATAACCGTCATCAGTATCATCTTCATCATCATCATCATCATCATCATCATTATCATCATCATTTCAGCAGAATTCATTTTTTTCGAAGGGATTTTCGAAGGAAATCTTTGGAAGGGAGTAAAATTTCCCACCTGTATTGCAGTGATGCGCTGTGAATGCCGACCGTCTGTCCGTCCTAGCGGTCGATAACGACTTACATTAGCGTATTGTGCCTCGGCGGGTGTCTCATTTTATCGGCACCGCTTTCGATGCGTTAAGTGTTCCCTATTCATCTCGCCGAATGGAGGCACAGCTTTGCACAGGAGGCTGGAAAAGAAAAATGCACCGTTTCCAGCTGGTGGAAAATTTTTCTTTTATGGATTTGCTGCTAAATGGAAGTTTTACTTTGTTAACATTTTAATGACGAATTTTCAACTTGATATGACCAGGGCTATGTAGCTGAAAAGACAAATGACATCTAATTGCTGAAACTATGAACTTGCAGTTGTAACAAATGATTTAGTTTACCAGCTGGAAAAAAAAGAAAATATTTGGGGAGTTACATTTAAAAGAAATTAAGTTGATTTCCTGGTGTGCAAAGTCAGTGGACATGCATCTGGAAAATAGTTTAGCTTTTCAAGTAAAGAAAAAAATCTTATACATTTTCCGTTACGAATCTGATTTTATGTATGTTTTATATATTCATAGTTGATAGAAAACATTTTATAACTGTGTTTAACAACCAGTGTTATATGCATTAGCCTACTTGTCGAAACTGTAGATTTTGTAAATTTACTGATGAACTAAAGATTTTTTCAATAGCTAGTGAAACTCCTTTAATGGATTTGTTGTTATGGACTATCTGCTAGAAGATATTTTTTGAAATTACAGCAGACCTAAAGATTTTATTGAAGTTGAAATTAATTGTGGATTTTCAGTTCATTCAATACTATGGACTTGTAACATTGAGATTCTTTTGCATCCAAGCCGAAAGGAATTTCATGAATTCACGGAAGTAAATGAATTTGCTGATAATAAAGGTTATTTGATATTTAGCTTAGATAGATTTTCTTGGTCGAGGACGAAAACACGAGTTTGCGGTGTTGACGAGGTTTGGATTTCCATATTTAAAAGATCTCATGGATTTGCAACCCTCCAAGGGTCTTTTATGCTTTCATTCTTTCAAAAAAAATAAAAGAATCTTTTACAGTAAAAATATATAATGATTTGTAGGTTGGCAACACTTCTCCTGTTCCAATAAAATTTTATGGATTAGCTCTTGAGAATAATTAAGGATTGCTTTGGCAACAAGAAAAGGTTTTCATGTATCAGCAGTTTGACAAAAAAAAATAATTAAGATCTTAGAGAATTACGGTTAAAAAATGTGTTTCAGGTATTTCTGTAACAAGAAAAGTGTGGTTTGATTTGCTGTTTAGGAAAAAATGTCAAATGATTAGGAAACCGAAAGAAATTTTGGATTTATAAAAATGTTGAAATGAGTTTGCACATGAAAAATTATCTCATGGAGACGTAATGAATGCAAGATCTCCTGAGGAAAGATTTGGACAGAAAGAGACGTTGTTCATGAATACACGAGGATTTTGATCGTTGTGCGCTGCCGAGTAAGTTCGTGTTCTCAGTCTCATTCTTGTTTTTTCCAGCTGATTTTTTGAAGAACAATCGGCAATTCTAAACGAATTTAAAACAGTCATAGTGGCAACAATTTCGTTATATTATTGTTACTATGAAAACTCAGTTTTTTTGTTTATACATGTCAGTAACTCAGCTTGATACTGTTTCACCGGCACCGTCATTCTGTCGACGCATATTCCAAATATTATTTTATATATTACTATTTACAGCTCTTAGTTATTTAGTAACATTTTTACATTTTGGCTCTTAAGTAAATTTAAAGGCAAAACAGATATCAATAGTGTGTTCCCAATACTAATAAACCCTTTAAAAATGTTTCAAAATACACAACATCCATTTCAAGAAGCTGACTGACCTAAAGATGGCACTAATATGCTAATGATGTTCTAAAGGTATTTGTAGTATTCTAAATTTGTGCATCCGCAGCAAAACTTCTCGGCTTGAAAATAGTCCACAAATTATTTGGCCACATAAAAATACTGACTAATGAGTGAAGCGGCAAGTTTGTAACTCATTCCGTCCTGCTGTCTCTCTGTCTCAGAATACCGAAAGTCATTTTAGGCACATACGCACACGAGTATTTTATAACTTACAGTCTTACATCGTTAATGTGTTCAAATGCTTGACTTCGGTTGTTCATCAACATGAACAACGTGCGTATCAATAACCATGTAGCCAAATTAATGTTAAATTCTATTAATATTTTGATTTTTTTTCAGTGAGATAAATTGCGTTCTCAAGAATGCATATCCATAAGAAATGTATTAGTTGGGCGGATGAAAAATATTTTAGCCAAACTTTGCACCTGACTTTAGTGCGTTATATATATATATATATATATATATATATATATATATATATATATATATATATATATATATATATATATATATATATATATATATATATATATATATATATATACATACATATATATATATACATGTATATATATACATACATACATACATATATATATATACATGTATATATATAGTATATGTGTGTGTATTTATGGATGTGTGTAAACATGGAAAACTTTGTAAATGCCCATTTCATAAATTCCTCAGAAATGGCTGTACCCAGTCGGTGACAAAGTGATCTACCTATACCTTTACATGAGGAATATGGCGCTATGCATTCTAGTTTATTAGGTCGTCGCCTTCCGGGTCAAAATTTCTCATCTTATGATTTCCTGGCACACAACTCTGAATCTCTGAAATTTTGATGACTATCATTGCAAGCTTAACAGTTTAGCAGAAAGTTTTCAATCATAAAATCAGAAGTTGTACACGCATAAAATCAAATCCCCTCCCCCCCAAAAAATAACTGCCTTTTGTGCCTGTATATATTATGAAATTTGAGGGTGATTAGGTATTTGCAATGGATCTGGATCAGCAAATTCGTCTGTTGCAACTCATTTTGAAAAGGAATTATTATGCGGTCACTTGAGAGAGATAAAGATAATTGCGATGTGATACAGGATAATGGTAAACGGGAGCATATTAGATTGCTTGGTAGAGATGTGATATTCAGTGTAAAACCGAAAAGAAGAAGCTAACAAGTTTGAATATTAATATTGAAAAATATTTTTAAAACACATGATTTGTAATATGCATAATTTAGCTACATGTCATTGTCACACATGCATTGTATATATAGTATTCATATTGAGCTGGTTTTTTTGTAGCTCAGTGTGTTAAATGGTTGGCCTCGTATGGACTATACATGCACATACACATGATATATATATATATATATATATATATATATATATATATATATATATATATATATATATATATATATATATATATATATATATGTATGATACTTTTATCACTCATTTTCCCGTAGTTTTTTTTTTTTACTCTTATTTTCAGACACAAATATCCCTTAAAATCGAATTACATTTACCTTCGGAATAGCTCACACTCAGCGGGTATAATTAAATGCAGCTTCCCTGTCTCTGATTCATACCTATGCTCCTTGGGTTCGATACAGAAGTGACTGGATTTATACACTAGGCGTAATTCTTGAATTATATTTATATATATATAATATATATATATGTATATATATATATATATATATATATATATATATATATATATATATATATGTATATATATATATATATATATATATATATATATATATATATATATATATATATATATACATATACATACACACATTATATAAATATGTATATATATGTATATATACACATACATATATATATTCATACTTACTTATTGTGTGTGTATGTGTTTTCTTCCTTTATTGCCCAATGGAAGGACTGTTTTGTTAAGGGAATAAGGCTTATTGATGAAAAGCAAAAGTGGCAAAGGAGCTTTATCAGCAACCTCATATATCAGACAAACAAACAGACATATTATGACGCGACTTGCAAGGACACACAATCACGGGTCCACGAGATCATCGTGGGTGGCTGAAGCGTGGCGCCCCGAATGGCTCTCCATCTTTAAAAAGAGAGATTTCATATTCCCGTCACCGTTACATATTTCTTGATTCAATCCTGTCTTTGCTTTCTCCCAACGGCCAATTTTCCCCTTGGGGAAGATTCCACGCCGGTAGGAAAGATGGGCCACGCGTGGGAAACGAGGCCCCAAGAAAGGGGAGGTAATGTTTCTCTTATTCTGGGCATCTTGTTCCCCAAAACCGATGCGTTTACAAGGTGATTTGCCCCTTTCATTTTCGCCTGCTTTTGTGTAACTGCGCCTGATGGTTCATGTTTTGTCTGTATTTTCTTCTTCGATCTCATGGATTTCACTCTGATATTTTGTCACTTCTCTGGAGTGATTATCCATCTATGTTCCTTTCTCAGGATCAGGGCTTCCATTTGATAGTCCTTCTCTCTAATAAAGTGTTTCCATTGTCTGCCTTCTATATAACAATGCTTCCATTTTGTCACCCCTCTTCTTTAGCTGGTCTCTGTTTTCTTTCATTTTTCTTTACAGCTGTGGTTCAGTTTCCATTCCATTCTTTGTAATTGTGTTCTTTCCATTTCCTTTTTTCTCTGTATACCTACTTCCAATCATTCCCTTTCTCTATAACATTGATATGGTTTTCTTTCATTTCTCGAAAAACTTTACCTTCAACCTCCTTATAAATGTGCTGCCATTTTAGTTTCCTTCGCTACGATTATTTTTAGATTTTCTTTTCCATCCTTTTTCAGTAACTGCTTTCATTTCCGTTCAGTTAATAATTGCTTTTTCCTCTTTGACCTCTCTGTTACTATTTTCATTTTCTATTTTTTCTTGAGAAGTATGTTTCGTGACCGCTTTGACATTCGTTATTTTAAGGATGTTTCATGATCGCCGTGACATTCGTTATTTTTTCACTTTAAGCTTTATTCTCCTTTTTGTCAGTAATGTTTCCTGGCAGAAATTTTTTGTACAGCAGGGGCCTCATCAATTTGTCAGATGATAAGTCTGATTGTTTTTTCGAAGAAAATTTTACCAAAGGTGGGTCTTGTCACTGGCGACCAGTGATAATATTTCGGTGGAAATGAAGATCATGAGAGACCTCTTAGCTTTGTTCCGGGGGAGTAGGCGGGGGGCGGGGGGGCGGTTGGATCGCTCAGCTTTGGCGGTGGTTTACGGTCGCAGAATACTCTTGTCATTATTATTATTAATAATACCTGCCTGTAGATTGTTGAGACACTCTTAGGATCACATATTAAGAAGTATGGTAGTTCATTCCTTTAGCAAATATAAAGGACACATGACATTTAATGCTAGCATTTGCGTACTCATAACTTTATTTATTCTTTTTAATGAATAGTCCCCAATCTTCAATAAAACTAGACTTGGCTATTGGAACTTCTGAAAGGATAATATTATGACAATTCATACAATATTAACTTCATCAAAATTATGTTCAATCTGCTAATTGTACCGTTGCAGAGATTTTAATAATCTGGATCCTAGTGAAGCTGTAAAGTCAAAAAGTGAAGCCCTGAATTTCTTGCCGTATCTTAAGTGTTCCATTAGTATTACAATGGTTGCGGAAATAAATAAAATATAAAATGTAAGTAACCGATTAAGTACCCAATATTATTACGAGGTTTATATGCCATTTTTATTTTTTATTAATGCTACTATGATCATTTCATTATTAATCGGGACCTTACCGTTAATACCGTCCATGAGACTGGAACCTTATTATCATTATTACCTTTAAGAAACATCAGCAGTCATCACCAGTGTTATTGCTATAACTGCTTATAACTGCCATAACCATGGAATTGAGGCTTGTGATAAAGATGTCTTTTATTCCTAATAACACGTCTACGATGAAAAAAAATTCGGCTAAATAGAATACAATTTTCAGAAGTCTTCTTGGAAATATATTGCTTTGTGGAAGAGGAATAATTGTATCAATTTTAAAGCATTCTGCTATCAAATGCGATTTTTCTGTAATAACTGTGCATATGTTTGTTGGGAGAATCTTTCATTCTTTTATTCTGGCATGATACAGGAGCGTATTGATAGTCTTCGTCTTATTTTATTATTACAGATAGATATGTAATTTAGTCTTACACGGAATCAACCGCTTTTGTAAGACTTTAACAGGGAACAAATAGATAACAGTGAACACTTAAGACTACATTCACGATATATATAAAGTTTGAATCAACACGCAGATACATACACATGCAGACACATATAAATCTAAATACTGTATGTATATATGTATATATATATATATATATATATATATATATATATATAATTTACATATATATACATATATATATATGTATATATATACGGTATTTATAAAGTGTTTGTCTGTGTATGCATAAGTAAGTATATAGGTACGTATGTATGTATCTGTGTGTGTGGACTACACACGGGTTCATCCAGTATTCAGAGGGTTAATTAAAGTAAGAATGTGTGACTAGTGTTTTTTTCTTATGGAACTAAATCGTGCTAAGGAAAAAGGTATATTGTTAACTATCATTATCGTTAGATAGCTTAACCGGATCACTGAGTCAAAACTCTTGAATCGTATATAGGCTGGCATATCTATCTATCTATCTATCTATCTATTATGTATATATGTGTGTACTGTATATATGTGTATACACACACACACACACACATATATATATATATATATATATATATATATATATATATATATATATATATATATATATATATATATCTATATTATATATATATATATATATATATATATATATATATCTATATTATATATATATTTACTTATTTATTTATATGTATGTATTTATGTATGTATGTATGTATGTATGTATGTATATATATATATTGTATAAATATATGCATTATATTTATACATATATATATATGTGTGTATACATACATACACACGCATATATAGATGTATGTATATAAATATATATTTATATAAACATATATGGTTAGTGTCGTGACATGCCACTCAGATGTCGCTGGTTCTCGTCTCCCCAGGGCGATGAAAATCACTGGCTGTGCATCATGATCAGTTATTGCTGCAGTGTAGGGTCTGCGGAGGGAGGTTGAAACCGACATTCTTCAGAAGCTTAAATTTCAAGATAATGGGCCCTGTGTGCTTGTTCCATGTGAATAGGTTTCATCTACTAAAATAATAATAATAATAATAATAATAATAATAATAATAATAATAATAATAATAATAATAATAATAATAATAATAATTAAATTATTCATATATATATATATATATTATATATATATATATATATATATATATATATATATATATATATATATATATATATATATATATATACTCTTTTCTATTGCAAAATGAAAAAGTCATGATGCTTCAGGAAAAGGTCATTCCCATTTTTTCTAGGATCTCACAGCTATCCTAAGATAGTTGAGATGCGAAATATACGAAGGGGAAGGATAATGAATAAAATGTTAGCATATAAAAAATCAGATTGAAAATGTCTAATGAACGCAATATTTACAACTTTTATTATAGTTCAAAAACTACTAAGAAAATCTGTGCTTGAAAATACTTTTTCAGTTGCTGGATTAAACATTTTTGCTTCAACCTGTTGACAGCTATGATCATATGAAGTATAAACACTACATCATTTATTAATATTGCAGGTTACACAGAAATTCTAGACGATAAATATATGGTAGGTATTTTCTTCCATGTAATAATTTATATATATATATATATATATATATATATATATATATATATATATATATATATATATATATATATATATATATATATATATATATATATATATATATATATATATACATACACAACCCGTTGTGCCTGGGTAGTTGATTACTATCCCCGTTTGTTACTTGGATGTTTTGGGTTTCTGCCGGAGTGGAGAGGAGCATGGACTGGTATCCTCGTCCCACAATACTCGAGGAAAGGGACAAAAATAACAAGAAGAACAAATCAACCATATTTTTAGTGTGTGGAGTTTCTGTGTGAAGTGGAATATAAGTAAATGTTGACACGTTTATTCC
>NC_089752.1:15170500-15173000 GCF_040412425.1 Macrobrachium rosenbergii | reverse complement strand
CATCTGACACATGACAACGTCAAGCTTTCTCTGAAGCCAGGTTCTTACCCTACAGTAAACCTGCCAAGACTAATAGGAAACACTCATCTAGTTTTCAATTTTATTATCTGTTCATCTGAGGGAATTCTACACAAAATATGCTCATTACGGAAATATTTCCGCAGGTGACGTCATGTCCGTAGTATGACGTCTTCATCCGTTTAGCAGACGAATTTCTGTCAATGCACAACCCTGGTGTAAAGGGGGCTCCAGATGCAATCACCTTTCTTATACCCACCTTGGTAAATACTACTCCTGTTATACAACTGGAGGCTTTAAGTTTCAAGAAGACATTACAATCGAATAAACTTGTTTCTCCAGGAGGTGGAGAAATTGATTCCGAAGACAGATTCTGGAATTCTTCCCTGAAGGGAAGCGGAGCCGACAGGAATTCGTTTAGGAGCTGAAGACAGCTTCACAGGATCGTGGAGTCTTTAAGGATATAAGAAGACGTTATAATCCAATGGGCATTTCCCCAGGAATGCTTCAGGAGCTGAAGACTGCTTTAAAGGATCTTGAAATTGTGAAGACGTCTTTCAAGAATAATATTTTAATAACTGTCCAGAAATTTTCAACATTTAGTGACCCAACTGTATATAATAAAATGGCATCAGCATTGGTTCAAAACCCATCAGCAGCTGCTCCTGCACCGACACCAAGATATGGTCAGTTGTTTGTATATGACTGGAAGGTAAACGGGACTGGTGCTGCCTTTAGACTATTGCTGACTATTATCAGTAGGGTTAATATAGCTGTGGGTATGGGTATGGTATGGATATAGGTATGGATATGGTACGGTTATGGGTATGATTATGGGAATGGTATGGTATGGATATGGGTATGGAATGGATATGAGTATGGGTATGGGCATGGGTATGGTAAGGATATGGGTGTGGGTATCACTACAGATATGGGTATAGGTATCGGTATGGTACAGGTGTGGGTATGGTACGGATAAGGGTATGGGTAAGGTATGGGTATTGCATGGATTTGGGTATGGATATGGAACGGATATGGATATGGTTATAGGTATGGGTATGGGTATGATACAGATATTGATATGGGTATGGGCATGGTATGGGAATGGGAATGCGAGCGATAGTTAGCATCTGCTTATACACACACACACACACATCACACACACACACACACACACACACACACATATATATATATATATATATATATATATATATATATATATATATATATATATATATATATGTGTGTGTGTGTGTGTGTGTGTGTGTGGTGTGTGTGTGTATGTATGTATACAGATGCCAGCTTACTGCTCGCATTTGCTAATTTCCATATCCATACCATGCCCATACCCATATCCATATCTGTATCATACCCATACCCATACCCATACCTATAACCATACCCATATATAATGTGTATGTGTGCGTGTGTGTGTGTGAGTGTATAATCGAATAAACTTGGCAAACCCACATACTGCAGGAGTCAGGGAGTGTTCATTTCCCAATAGTGCTGCTGTTTAATTTTTTTCATGGTCTTTGAAGTCCCCAAGAATCTTGTCAGTATATTATCTATTTTTATTACCTTTCCTTATATTAGTTCTATCTGGCTCTGCGTTATGTTGACATTTTGTTGTCCTGTCCCATTCACCCCTGTCAAAAACAAAAACAAATAATCAGGCGGTGAAGAACAAAGTAATGCAAGTGAAATCGGGATAGCATAAACCGTAGAGTGCGACAGCTTGGCCGATCTAAAATTATTATAACCTAATAATAATAGCTGTTGCTTTGACGCTGAATGCCATGCGAAATTAGGATATCAATATTGTATTCTTGAAGACCAGACATCCCATTACTCAGAGGGGTGTACTAGCAATTCTTCGGTAGCGATTCAAGATTGTCAGTTACCGGTACTTAACATTATATCGGAAGATACAGGCTACATTAGCGGAATTACCTGTATACAAGTAATGAATTGCAAATATCCACGATCAAACGAAACAAAACATAAAAGGAAACACGCAACACAAAAGCGGAACTTTGTTGTGCATGGAAAAGGAGCTTATTTGTTTTAATATGTGTTACTGTTTCTCATTAAGCCTAATTACCGTTATTTAATATTGACGCTTGAGCTTAATTACCAATATTGAATAATTCACTTGAAGCTTAATTACTGGTTCATATTGCAACTGAGCTTTAATTAACTTTCCCCATTCGTGCAACTAAAACTTGGTTCAAGTTCAGGAAATGTTCTGTTAAGAAGTGTATTCATTTGATATATTTGTTTCGTCTTTTTTTTTTCTCCTTGTTCATGTATGGCCGTGCTCTTCCTCAGAACCGCGCTTTTTTTTACTCCTTCTGAATCTAGATATATCTACAGGATTACTAAAATGATGATGAAGAATTTGTAGTAGTGGTTTCCTATAGATTTCGACTGTAGATTTGAGAGTATAGTTGGATTTTACTTGAATATATTTGGACAA
>NC_089752.1:15158000-15168000 GCF_040412425.1 Macrobrachium rosenbergii | reverse complement strand
CAAATCTTGGTGCGTGGAGTTTATGCCGTGAAACTGAAGAGATGTTATATCTACATAAAGCTTAACTAGAGTGAAACTGTACATATCTCCTCTCATTAGTTGTACGCTAATATATTCTCGATTTGTTTTTGTTTTAGGTATATATATATATATATATATATATATATATATATATATATATATATATATATATATATATATATATATATATATATATATATATATATATATATATATAAACGGCGGTATGGTCAACGTTTGTGTGTGTGTGTCTGTGTACATGTATTTATGCGCACGTATTCTCTGCCAGATGTAGCATATCAGTACTTTCTAAACTTAATGAGAAGGTTCGAAAATTCCAATTCATTAGCACCAAACTACGGATATTGTGTAGCAGGGTCGTCCAGTTATTTTTTCTATTGAACATTTAATATAAAATCAAAAGCAAGAGAACCATTTTAGTATTTTACAATGAAATATACAGCACTGTACAAGTTGGTATTCACAGGATTAATTTATAAGCTTTTAAATAAAACATGCTTATTTAGAACACCTGATGAATTCCTCACTGATTTAGCATGTTATCATTATTTTTTTTCCTAGATTATAATTTGTTATTTGACTTGAGGCTGGCCACCATTAAAAGTCAAACGAGCGACCTTTGCCCCTCAGGCATGGGTTTTGACCGAATTGCTATAGAGAATTAGCAAGACGAAAACAATCACCAATCAAGTGATCGGACCTACACACCCATATCTTCTAATTAGCATAGACAGGTACGGGGTTTTGTCAGTAACCGGCCTTCTGAGAGAGACTGTTCGCATTGTTGAAGATTGCAATTTTCCCTTTTTCCTATTTTTTCTCTTCCATTCATCCATTAATTATGAAATGTAGTCGATCATAAGCCTGGATATAACTTATTTCAATTTTTTCCTTCTTTCTTAGCTTACTTAACAAATTTTGCCCTGCGTCTGTGAATATTTGTTTGCCATTATGCGGAAATCTTTTCACATTTTCACCTTCACCGAAAACACTGGACCAGTTTCACCCAAACTGTGCACCAAGCATTTTTGAGTAAAGGATATATAATTTTGTTTTAGTTGAGGGTCCTTCCTTCTTCCAGTGGGAGGTACTCAAGAAATAATGAAAATAGGATTGGGTCGTTAAAATTCATCACTCGAACTATCAAGTAAAAAATGACAAAATTGAGTAAAAGCTCCCTCGTATGGAGCTGATTCGAGTTTATTTGCATACTAACCTTCGTGGCCGGCATTGGGCCGCAGCTAGTGTTATATTTTACGCAGAAATATATATGAAGAATTTTTAAAAATCTCAAGAACAGTAGGGTTAAAATTTGTAGATAAATATGTAAAAGCACCTTCTTCTGGTGTAGATTCTAGTTTGTTCAAACCACGGATAAAGGTAGGAACACATGAAGAGCCCCAAGGTGAGCAGAGTAATGGCTTATGTCATCATCATTTGAATTATGACTGTTGTATGTGATGTGACTGAATTTTACATTAATGTAAGGCAAACCCGGTACGGTAATAAGTAACACAACAGAATATCTATATATATGAAAAACTGGGAAAAGTTAAGCGTCTTAAAACACAAATGTAAATTAATGAATAATAATAATCTCGAAAAAGGGATAGAATTATAGCCGTAGGCACTTCGTATCAAATAAATCACGCAAGCTGAAAAAAAATAAATGTAAGTGACCTTGATATAAGATACTCAAAGCTAAAAGGTTTGTAAAAAAAAAAAAAAAAAGCATGACGTATAAAAGAACCACGACAGTGGAACAAAACCAAACCTTTTAGTATAACACAACTTGTCCACTGAGAGCGCCCATGTTGTTCCTTGAAAAAGGGATGCAAGTGAATAGAGACGATACAATAGAACCTTAAGATGAAGAGAACACAAATGAAAAAGAAGAAAAAGAGAAGAAAAATAAGTCTCCGGGTTATATGTACGGTCCAGCCATACATTTATTCTTACGTATATTCTGATTAGTTTTGCTATATGACATATCATTATATTAACAGATTAGGACAAAATAGTCCTGGCTGTGTATAAGAATACTAGTTATATATATATATATATATATATATATATATATATATATATATATATATATATATATATATATATATATATATATATATATATATATATATATATATATATATATATATATATATTATGTATATAGGTTTGTTTTTGTGTAGGTGTAATAATATAATTTCTTCTAATATTTTCGTCTATACTTTATATACTGCCCTACCTTTCTTTTCTGTAAAAGATGATTTTCAAGATTATATGCATTGTTATTTACACATTGTGTATAACAAAACAACAGCAATCATAATAATAATAATAATAAAAATAATAATAATAAACTCATTTGGCAGTGTGAAAAGTCACTCATAAGAACATTTATTTAGATATAATCATTAACTCTGTGATTGAAATTCTGAATCACATCTCCATGTAAATTAAATGTTTCCGAAGAAGAATTATTGTTTTTCAGGTATTAGCAAATTAAGCCTTGTTCTAAAGAAAAATGCCACTTCGCTCTTTCTTCTCACCGTTGCATAACAACTGGTTAAACGTGCGAATTGGATCCTATTTTTTAGTCCCCATTGTACAAATATAAAAGTTGTATCTTCGTCAGATTTAATTCTGATTTATTCCAAAAAAAATGATCACACCGAAATTTCTTTATATTACTAGTCAAAATGAGAAAAAAATTATGTACACAAAACTGAAAGGCCTCACATCAGAATGGCCATGTGTTGAAAAATAGAAAATTACGATAAGAGAATAAGTAATGAAAGAATGAAAAACAAACCCAGTGGAGATAAGTACGATTGAAAATATTGGCCTATAGGGTATGTATGGGAATATTGACCATATGGTTGTATCATCTTCACGTCCTAAATGCATTTCTATTTTTCTGTTTTCATTAAACAAAAACCCAATAAGTGAGAAAATTATTCATCTGTTTTTATATCACATGCCTGTTTGGGTTTTCATTTAGGTTTTCCATTTTTAAGTATAATACCTGTTTTTTTGTCAACATATTTAAACTCGGGTTTGATGGATACATTTTTTTTCCATGGTTGTGAAATCATTTCCTTGTCTGTAAGTTATTGATCCATGTCCTGTATACTTTAGATGAATGCAACTTTAACGAGTCACTGAAAGCATTATATTTTTTTTGTTAGATTAAAGGTACGCTAGTCTTTAATTTTAGTCACCAAAATATTACATAATTTTTTTTGCTTAGAGTCCCAGCACCTTGTTTTTGTATGTTTGTGATTCACACACAAGATATATCTATCTATGTCTATATATATATATATATATATATATAATATATATATATATATATATATATATATATATATATATATTATATATATATATTATATAATGTGTGCGTATGTGTGTACATAAAATATATACATGAGTGAATTTATGCATGGAAATATCTACATGCAGTATTGTGACATTTGTCTGCAATATTAAAGTGATAAGTCTACATTATCTTTAAAATTATGCAGATGATCACATTCAATTTTAGTTTAAAACACACACACACAAACACACACACACATATATATATATATATATATATATATATATATATATATATATATATATATATACAGTATAGATATATATATATATATATATATATATATATATATATATATATATATATATATATATATATATATATATATATATATATATATATATATGAAAGCAATGATAAATAATATTGCTAAGACCAGGAAGAACATTCTTTATTGTACAAGCTTGAATTATAAAACCTCATCATCAGGCTGAAAACTGAGACCGAGATATATATATATATATATATATATATATATATATATATATATATATATATATATATATATATATATATATATATTATTTTGAAATTTTCTGCAGTTTGAGGACTGTGCTTGGAGTTATTATACCGTAATTGAAGTTAAGTGTTTCATTTTATAATTTTCTTTGGAAGTTTATAAGGTACTTTTATATATTAATTTTGAAATTATCTGTATTATAGATTCTATGCTAGTTTTCTAAAGAAAAAAACTTATAATTATTTTTCTTATTGTCTTGTGACTAAATGGAAGTATGTAAGATAACACAAATAATGACAGTTATTCGATGTAGATCACATTTTACTGAGTGCAAAAATCTCATCTGGTGCTCATATGCACATGACATTCATTCCTCATAACACTAAAGCCAAGAGTATTTGAGCAGAGGATGTACAGTACAACTGAATGACGAAAACAATGTAATACTCATCCTCATCAGATGATCAGTTGACTGATGATGCAGTTATGCCATGAAGTCATCAGTTATTGCATTAATATGAGAATCGCTACATGACTTGCTGAGTCGTTGCATGAATAAGTCACCGAATGCATCTGTGAAATATGAATCAGTGGTCACTGAACCGCTGAGTGTGTCACTTATGGATCAGTGTATGGCTTTTAGAAACGAAGGGTTACTGAATGATTATGCGAGTCGCTGATATAGATATTGAGTTGCTGAATAAAGCAATGCCGTTTCGTGAGAAGTAAGTGACTAGCAGCTAAAAAATGAAGCAGTTCTTGTCAGTAAATGGTATGACTTTTTGGCGCCATGTAACATTCGTAATTTCATTAAACAGTTGTTGAAGTCAGTTTTACTTGTTTATCTCTCTCTCTCTCTCTCTCTCTCTCTCTCTCTCTCTCTCTCTCTCTCTCTCTCTCTCACACACACACATATATATGGTATATATATGTGTGTGTGTATACACACCTGTATTACATTTGTACATTCATCACTGAACAGTTGTTGAAGTGTAGGTATACTCTTTTTATCGCTCAGTATATATATATATATATATATATATAGAAAAGAGATATATATATATATATATATATATATATATATATATATATATATATATATATATATACACACAGAATTACGTGTAACCAATCAATAATAATTTTTAATACAGTTATTCAGCGATTATATTCTGCAACATAATCGAACGATTTACCGCCCGCCACTAGCATTTAAAAATCTTTGATCAATAAGCACAAATTTCTTGCCAAGATTGCGCGCACACTCCAGAGTACTTCAAAATGTCAGCCACTACGGATGTCGCCATTTTGTTGATGCGCCATCAAGAACTGTAAACACAGATGTTAATACCAGAGGTGTCCGTAGTTAGAGCGCTACGCTAATGCTGTCAATATTGCCGGCAGTTATTTTAAAAGTTTTTGTTCTTTTTTTATTAAGGTGTATTTGTTCCAATCGGCTACGGAGTAAAATGTTTCCACAAAGCTATTCAGTATTATTTCTGTTATTCGTCGTTGTAGGCAGATTAAAATTGCATATATGTTTGGACTTTTTCCCTAGAAATATTTTATGCATTATTTCGGAAAGAAGAGCCGTCTTTATTTTGCTGTTGTTATTTACTACGTGTAATACGATTATAACATTTTTATTGAGTTGTGATGCACAGTACGATAGTGTTTATGGTTCCGTAATGGTTGTGTTTTTTTTTCTACCTTATTCTAAAATACACAGTCGCTGGCATTTTGAAATATGTACTAGTATTTCATGGACGGCTACGAATGTCGGAATGTTAAACATAATGTTGTATTCCTGCCTTAACGTTTTAGTATTACCAAAAGCGAGGTGGCAGAGTGGATTCGAATATTATCATACTTCCACAGATGTGAATTCGCAAAGGGATTTTTATTTTATTCGGGGCGGTTTACTCCTTCCAGTAATTCTTAGTTTAACACCCCTTTGATTTTCCGTTATGCGTATGTGTCTGTTAGCCTTTACTTTCAATATGTTTGTTCTGTGTATGTTTTTTTTTTCTGCGATGTTTGCAGATCTTCACAAATCAATTTTAAACTGATTTTGAGTTTCATTTTGGAAACTAGCAAGGTTTACTTTTTGGGATATGTTAAGTGATTCAGTGCAAGATGATCTCATTTTTCATAAGTAGATAGAATAGAATTATTTTCCATTACGTTATGAAACTGGGTGGAAAATTTGGTTCTCTTATGTTGTAGGGATTCTTTTTCTCTTTAAATGCGGAGTCCACAGTACGGTTAAACTGATCCTTTCATTTAACACAGGAAAAGTAAAAGAGGGAGGCGTAACTCCCGAAAAATATATAAACAGGTTCTAATGTAAGGAAAGTATAGATACTGTTCTTTGCATAGCATTTGATTATGTAAAGAAAGATGCAAGACATTTGAACAAATGAAATAAATGCGGTTTTGCATTTCTGTACATTGAATAAAATTTTTCATATAGTGAAATACAAGTTTATATGCGCATTTATTCGATTCTGGTGGGGTTGATTTAGATGCGAGAACTTACTGTAATTGCTTTCCTTTAGAATAAGGATAATTATGAAGTCTTGTAGAAAATGGACCATGTCTTCCTATTGGGTAGTTATTACTGCAGTTGCTGTAGTTCTGCATGTTAGCAGCCGATCATGTCAAATTAATCTTTAATGCTACAAAACATAATTATTACTGGAAGTGGTACTCGTATCATAAATTATATATCAAGGTTACTCCCATGTGTTTCAACCCATTATTATTATTATTATTATTATTATTATTATTATTATTATTATTATTATTATTATTATTATTATTATTATTATTATTATTATTATTATTATCTGATAGGAGATATGCTTTTTAATTGGTTTGCATTTGTTTTGCTCGTTGACTTGCAGGATTTCGCAGAAAAGTCTCCGGATTTTCACGAAATATGACCCAAAAATGGGTCTCGTTACTGACAACACGCGTTGAGAGTTTTGCCATCTCCGAACGCTATTGTTATGATTGTTGCTTCTGGACCTTGAACCCAGTTACCCAGCTACGTATGTTAGCCGCATATCTTGCCATATACGTTTATGTATGTTTGTTCATGTCTTCACCTTACATTTGTTGAAAAAGCTGACAAACTGACTGGTCAGTGTTATGGTCAGGATACGAAAGTACGTGGGATTGATACTCCCGTTTATACTAAATTGGGTAACGTTCTTTATATAGTGGTTATTTTTAGTGATCTTTTGGAGGTTTTGTAGGAACGATGACACTAGAAAAATGCTTCCGAAATTTCCTTGTACTTGTAACAGTGTCTCAGGTAGATTATAATTTCCTTGCACGTCGAAATCGTTCATTTGAAGTGCTAAGTATTAAATCTAGTTATTTATTTATTTTTCACGTTGTAGTTTACTTATAATATGGAAATTAGATTTTATGCCTTATGAACTGTAACTGATGGAGTAATTGTATAATTATGGTTAACAAACCACCATTGTTATTTTTATTTATATTTGTTAATGTCAGAATCACATTAAAACAGAATCAAGATTAAAAAAACCAACAAAAGTAATTTTAATTAGTCAAAGTTGCTGGAGAAACCAGTATCAAGAAAAATTTTACGGTTTCCAGATTTTTGTAAATGTTTCTGACAGCCACTTCAAGGCCCTGAATTTTTAATCCTGTTCTGCATCGTTAATTCTTTAATTCTTGAACATACTGCAGCTTTGCGTAATTTTGTGGTAAGATTTGGATTATCTTGTTTTGATGTAGATGCTTTGCGCACATGATTATGTAGACTACTAATGATATGTTCTTGTGGATTTTATATGTTTATGTTTATATATATTATATATCTGTATACACATTAGACACACACACACACACACATATATATATATATATATATATATATATATATATAAACTTACACAACTGGTCTGTGTATTAATATAATTAATAATAGACTATTTTCAAACAGTGTATCTAGCGGAGATATTTATCTCCTGAAAGCCATAAGCTTTTTAGGACCAACAGTCCTCACTCGCAGTATCCAGGCAAATACGAGGACTGTTAATCCCAGAAAGCTTGTAACTTTTCCTGAGTAAATATTTCCGCCAGATAACTACCCAGTTTAAATGAGGTATATATATATATATATATATATATATATATATATATATATATATATATATATATATATATATAATGGAATAGGTCACTTTTCAACATCCGTCTTTGTTTGCGAGCCTGATTTTTGTAATACATCATTATTGTCCTTCTGATTCGTTAATATGATGAAGTATGAAACAATCTTAAATTTGTTAAAAATCATAAAAAAAGTAAAAAGACTAAAAATTCACAAATATGAAAATATATTTAAGAGTGCCTTAACTATTGGGTCTTTCTTTAACTATAGATATCGGTTAAGGCCCTTCTTAACCTCAAATGTAGTTTAGAAATATACTTGCCCAAAATGTAACTCTAGGATTTATGTGGGATATACGAAGAGGTTACTGAAGGTAAGAATCGATTTTCTTCGTGGAATAAGTTTTCGCACAGGAAGTAGGTTCTCCAACCCTTAGCAAGCGATATCAGGAACCAAGCAAATATTTGTAAAACCTTTATCGAAAGAGACAATTTTTGCAACACTGGACAAACGCAAAACCCTCACGAACTGCGTATCCTAGAGTTGTTGTTTATTAAGCAGTTAGTTCCCCAACTGAATATCCAAACCTCCTCCATCCAATTGTATCTGAGCTAACATTTCTACGTTTATTTTTGTCTGTCTTGTGTCAGTCAGTCTTCCTGAAGGTTGGTCGGCGGTCTAACCTTTTAAATATACTTTTATAATTGCTGATTTATGCCTTTACTTTTTATGATTTTTAACAAATTTAAGAATTCATAATTTATCATATTTATTAACAGATTCCAAGTTGATCTAATAACGTATTACGAAACGTCGGAATAAACAAAAGACAAATGTTGAAATTGGCTTATTTTGTTAGTCCACCCGTGCTTTGGTGTTCCCTTGTCTCCGCCTGCCTGCACCTTTTTGTCGTATGTGTGTATATGTATATATATATATATATATATATATATATATATATATATATATATATATATATATATATATATATATATATATCTATATATATATATATATATATATATATATATATATATATATGTGTGTGTGTGTATATATATATATATATATATATACAATGTGTATATATATGTATACATATATATATATACAATGTATGTGTATGAATACTATATATATATATAATGTGTGTATGTATGTATGTATATGTATGTATATATATATATATATATATATATATATATATATATATTATTATTATTATATATATATATTTTATATATATATATATATACATATATATATATATTTAGTCTAACATTTCCTGATATAGAGGGAATCAATGAATACCACCTTCCTTCCTGGTGGGTCTGAATTTTCAGGCACCTCGCCTCAGTGGCGTCAGTGAGTCCCCTGTGGGAGCGAGCGCCCGACTGCCCTGTCCCATTGCAGAAGCGAATTGCTCGCAGGGCATCTGGAGTAAGCCGCCCAGCAACTAGTGGATAACGGCTTCCCTCGTAACATGGTTGAGAGGGTCACTTAAAAAGACCATCAGCCGTAGATTATGTCAACCAGAAAGAATAAGATTCTTAAAAAAAAGTAATAAAAAAAGTAATAATAGTAATGACCACGCAACCCCCTGCTATTGCTATCCGATGACGACAACCTATGAAGAAGAAATCTTATCTCAATAGAAATTATATTCCGCTTGCGCCCATCCTGCTGGCGCTGCGACGGAAACAAAGACCTTTGTATATTTCTGCTTAAAATAGACGTTATATATCAAGAATAACGTCGCCCCCACCCTCCATTCAGCCGAGCTCGAATTGACTAACCTGGCGGATAAACCTACTTTTCAAAGTGAGGAGTGTGGGCCTCACAAAACATCATATATTGGATTGACTCGAACTCGTCTGTCGAAGAGTCTGATATGTGCCCTCAAAACAGTGCCATTGAGGGCACAACCGAGAAAAGCATGAAATACTTGACTATGGGGCATTATTTATCA
>NC_089752.1:15148000-15153000 GCF_040412425.1 Macrobrachium rosenbergii | reverse complement strand
TGTTGACGAAATTTATCTTTGATGTGGACGCAGGTTTTAATTTTAGTCAACGCAATGGACCACCATACATAATGCAGGCACAACTTTAGGTTAGATTAAAAAAAATAGTTTATTGTACGTAAACAAAGCGACGCCTGTGACTTAACCTAAAGTTGTGGTAGACATTAGCAAGGTCATTTATTGTGTGTAGATTGAACTTGTATTGATGTTGGCAAAATGGAGGCGTGCTAAATTTTTTGGGCGCTAATCAAACTGTGCACTGGATGGAGACAGATTGGACCTATAGAAAATTTGTGACGTATGTAGATGCAGAAATAACTCGTAACGGATGTCGACCAAGTTAATTATATAAGGCAAACGGAATTTTAGTGTTATTATTATTATTATTATTATTATTATTATTATTATTATTATTATTATTATTATTATTATTATTCAGAAGATGAGTCTTATTTATGTGGAACAAGCCCCCAGGGGCCATTGAATATGGTGTTTATTAGGAAGAAGAGAAGGTAAAGGAAAATGCAGAAAGAGATCTCACTTACTAAAAAGAAACAATAAATTAATAAATTGATAAACTGAGAAATAGATTGCATAGCATCTTCCCTTGAACTTCTGAAGTTCCATTTGCACGACTTCCTCAGGGAGACTGTTCCACAGTCCGACGGTGTGAGGAGTAAAGGACCTCTGGAACAGAAAAGTTCTACAGCGAGGCACATTTACTGCATATTGGTGCTACTGTTCAGCAAATCTTGTTGCTCTCGGCAGAAATAGGGGATTGGAGATCAGTTGTGAATGTGAAAGATCTCTGTTAAAATACAGTTTATGAAAAATTGACAAACGAAAGACCATCCGTCGACGGTCCAATTCGTAACTGCTAATATTAGGAAACAGAAACCTACCACTATGATATGCAGATATATACAGAATACTAACAGCAAAGGTGTATGCCGTAGATAAAACAATACGTTAGACATAAAAGCAACTTGCATTCCAATTAGACAAAGGTGCGTCAAGGAGACGCGGGCGAAACGTATATTGGACGATAGAGGAAATCGTGTGAGTATACGGAGCATTGTGTCGAACACGATCCTAGCGGTAATTCATAGCAACTTCGAGACACCGAGAACTGACGACGCTCTGAAGAAATAGATAAAATCAATACTGTCCTGGTCATTCAGTGTGCTATTTCCTGACTTTCTGAGTGCTTGGGATCAACTTAGTTCATGAATGGGCTGATGGAAAGAGCAGTGTACGAGGAGGATGTTGGAAGAATATTCTGTAGGCATGAGTATTTAGTCCATTTTCGATGACAGTATTGCAAATTTTCATATATACACGTATATATATATATATATATATATATATATATATATATATATATATATATATATATATATTATTAATTGTAT
The DNA here is from genome assembly GCF_040412425.1 of Macrobrachium rosenbergii. Classification (NCBI taxonomy): domain Eukaryota; kingdom Metazoa; phylum Arthropoda; class Malacostraca; order Decapoda; family Palaemonidae; genus Macrobrachium; species Macrobrachium rosenbergii. The sequence continues at coordinate 15,151,588 of NC_089752.1, read as the reverse complement.
ATATATATATATATATATATATATATATATATACTTATATAATTGAGAAGTGGCATAGGAATGATTGATTGATAACGCTTTATATATATATATATATATATATATATATATATATATATATATATATATATATATATATATATATATATATATATATATATATATATTATATGTATATATATATATATAAATATATATAAGTATGTACATATACAGTATATATAGACATATATACTGTATATATATCTTTGTGCATCCGATTAGTAAGCATGAGGAGCGTTGAGACTACTTTATACATTAATGGTTATAGCCATGAAATGTCCGAAGTTTTCTGCACATAAGTCCACCAAACCGTATGGTATATATATATATATATATATATATATATATATATATATATATATATATATATATATATATATATATATATATATATATATATATATATATATGTATATACATATGTGTGTGTGTATGTATATATAAATATATATATCTATCTATACATGCATATACATACACATACATACATATGCGCGCACACACATATATATATATGTGTGTGTGTGTGTGTGTGTGTGTAAGTATGTATGTTTAATAATGTCAATTTTACACACAACATAATTTCAAATATTAAACCACAAATAACCCATTTATTTTGAATTCTAGTGACCATATATTGTTAGTCATTCTGCTGTTTTTATATATATATATATATATATATATATATATATATATATATATATATATATATATACACGCATATATACATATATACACATATATATGTATATATACATATATATACACATATATATGTATATATATACAGTATATAGGCTATATATTTATGTATGTATATAAATGCAGTTTATTTATTGTATGTCAGCATTGTATGCATATACTATTTTTTTTTTTTTGTATTAATGCGAGTTTTTAAAACTTTTATTGTGTCTGTTTTTGTGTAATTTAGAATAAAGTCCAAAATATATTTTTTTTTTTCAATATCATTGCAGGCATTATATGCTCAAAGCACATATAGCTTTAAAATATTTTTTACGGGTTATCAAGAGACAGTTCAGGTTATCCTTTTTTTTAAGTAAAAAAATTTATTTTCAGTTATGTTTAATATAATGAGTAATGTATGCCACACTGTACCTCAAGGATCATTGCCGTAAGTCATCATATTTGTTGCAATTTAGACTGGCAATATAATTTTGATTATTGCACTGATCTCTCTCTCTCTCTCTCTCTCTCTCTCTCTCTCTCTCTCTCTCTCTCTCTCTCTCTCTCTCTCTCTATGAGATAAAAGATATACTCTTACTATCAATTTAGTAATTGATAGATTCACTCCCCCCCCCTCCCCCACCCCGCCCCCGATGAAATGCAGCATAATAGTAAATATCCATTTGGTAATTTGAATCACTCCTCCTCCTCCTCCCACCCATACCTCTTATGAAAAATGCAGTTTTACTTTGACTTAATCCGTAATGTCGATATTGATTAGCGAAATGAAAAAAAAAAAATTATACGTTTTCATGAGGGGTGAGTGTCCCCTTATTTAATCAAACACTGTTCGTGTCGCTGACCACATTGGTTGTGGGTTGTCGTCCAAACAGTCTTATTGCTGTGACGTAAACGAGTGTACTTACGTGTGAATAATCTAAAAGAAACATGATTTAGTTCCACGTGAACATTTTCACAGCCGTGTTTTGTCTCGTCAACTTACTGTATATTTGTGTGTGAAATGATTATTATAAACAAATGTATTATCACATAAGGTTCTGTTTATCGCTATGAAAGTGTGATTTTTGCCTCAAACTCTTTTTTCACGTAAGTTTGTGATTTATTGTTATATAAATATATTTATAGTCACGTATGTTTGATAAACCGCTATAAGCATATGTAATGTAATATAAAGTGAAATTAATCGCCTCACGGTCAGGTTTTTATATATTTTTATGTGTGGCTTAGAATAAATTTTTAAACACACATGAGATTGAGCACCGTTTTATCATTTTTATCATATCGCTTACTGTGTCTTGATAACATTACGTAGGTGCATTGTTACTTTGAATCTAATTTCGTTATGGCGTAATCGCTGTATTGCCGCTTGCGCTGGTGAATAGGAGCTACTTGGTTGGTTGCCGCTAGATGTATGTTTGGTTTGAGCGCACTTCCTGGTTTAATTTCGAATAAAAGTGTTATTTGGTGTATAGATAGAATTTTTACTACAAATATGTTAGACAACAATAATTGCCCTTGTTGAAATATAAGCCGCATTGTGAATGTTTGATTATGATAGCGTTAATGTTCACCTTATTACATGTTGAAATGCCATGCTTCCATAAATAACAGTCTTTAGTGCATTCTTTATTTTTACAGTATCTTTTTAAATGCGGCCTTATTGTGTGTAAGACTTTATATCAACTATATCAACTAAACTTTTAGTTTTATGACTTATAAGTATACCTTCCATGATTTGGAAGTCGAACTATTAGTCCAAAAATTTCAAGATCAGTAGATAACAAAATTACCCAACCCAACCCACCGAAAGTTAATGGCGGTATGTTTAAAAAAGAAATGGCTCTGTGCAGAGACTTTGATCTAATAAGGAGAACACAGGCGGATTTTCAGACGTTTCAAATGGTTTCAGATTCTGTAATATTTACATTGGCGCCTAAAGTGTGTGTGTGTGTGTGTGTGTGTGTGTGTGTGCGCGGGCGCGCCTGTTTGATTTTCTTCTTCTTTTTATGTTTTCGTATATGAAAGGCTGACAGAGATTATCGCAGTTTTATTTGTTGTCTTTTGTCATTACTGGCCATGAATATTGGCAGCCTTTCGCGTGCACATTGCGAAATTTCTTGTTTTTTTTTTCTTGGTCGATGTATTTCTAGTATTAATGATTATTTACGTGTTGCAGTAGTAAGTGCAATCATTCAATATTCATTTACAATCATATATTCCTCCGCCCTGGCGCCCTTAATTACTTACCATTGTGCATCGGAGATAAGACAAAGGAAGGACGAACGTGTTGTTTTTGCAAGTAAAGGATTCGCTTACGAGGGGCTATTATGGCATTTCAACACTCTCCGAATCAGTCATTCGTGTATTCAGCGGTAGGTACGAAAATAGCGGAATTTGGCACAGCAAGCTTTCCTCGCCGGGGACTCGTTAAAACGGTGCCGGAAGTGATTGGGTGCTCATGTGTTATTTATGTTTTGCGTATGTTTTGCACACTGGCTTAGTGATAAATACACAATAATGTGCTTTTCCTCTTGTAGTTCATATCATTGTACATACGGTATAAGATATTATTTATATATATATATATATATATATATATATATATATATATATATATATATATATATATATATATATATATGTATGTATATATATGTATATATATATATGTATATATATATATATATATATATATATATATATATATATATATATATATATATATATATATGTATATATATTATGTATGTGTGTGTGTGTGCGTGTGTGTGTGTGTGTGTAATTGTAAAGCCGCGATGCCCTCTCAATCTCCGAATTCTCGTTTTTTTTTGGATACGCTTG
>NC_089752.1:15123000-15138000 GCF_040412425.1 Macrobrachium rosenbergii | reverse complement strand
ACCTGCATTTATTGCACCGTTTCTTTACGATCCTTGTATATGACAGCTGTCAAGTATATTAGGTGTCCCTTATGGGCAGCAGCTATCAAACCTATTTGGTGACCTGATAACCAGTCTCACATGATTCGTGCATTGATTGGGTAGCAGACGTCAAGCGTATTCAGTGCCCTTCAAAAAAAATGCCTATCAATGATATCCGTTGCCCGGCATTGATAACAGCATACTTATGACACTGCTGCATGCAATGCAGATGTATATGGACTTGAGCTGAAATAAAATTGATTATTATTATTATTATTATTATTATTATTATTATTATTATTATTATTATTATTATTATTAATGTTTGTTCAGATATAACCAGTAATTAGGAAATTTATTTGCGGGACTGTGTTCTCCTTTAGATATAGTTCAATATGTTTTACCCTTCGTGACATTTTCATGTAACTTAACCAAAAGATGATTAATATCTGTCGGGTGAAGTTTCATTAAAATATACGTTATTTTTTAGATTAAACCCGTTGCTTTCACCTCTCTTGTTGTGCGAAATAACACGTTAATTCTTCATCATTAAAAGATTGCATGTAATTAAACATGAATTAATTTATCTAGTTTCCAACAATCGAGCAGCGTTCGGAGCATAAATTTCCCCTTGCACTCATTATTTTCCTAACTGCCGCAATTAATTTAATGGCACATTATGACATGGTAAATATCAGTAGCAGCTGATGGATGTGGCGTTTGGTTGACTGATTGGAAAGGACTGGCACAGAATATGAAATAAGTTGACGTTGTTCTGTTAAGGTAGCGCAGTGTCGATTTGTAAAGTTAATTTTTGCAAAGTTAACTTTTATTCACAAGATACTGAAGGTTCTCATTGTGAAAAGGGTTTGATTGGGCCAGCTTCCCATATTATCTATATATCTAGCTCTTTCTGTCTTGAAAAAAAAAATGTGATTTTGCCTGTCGATTCTGTGTTTCACTCTGATCCCATTTATCTCTCTCTCTCTCTCTCTCTCTCTCTCTCTCTCTCTCTCTCTCCTGCTGAATTTCAGCAATCTATAATTACATAAATGGTTTAACCCATTTCCATTTCCAATGATGTGTTCTATTAGTGTCATTCATCAGGTGATTTTCCACTCATGTGAAATGATTTCTTTCATCAAAACGTTTAAATGTGTACTAGTGTAGTACGTTGGCTTTGAGAAGTGTATCGCTGTAGACTTCGTAAACAAAATGGCGCCGGACATTGATTTATGCTCAGATTCAGAGAGGTAGACGCTTAACTGAACGTTTTAGTGCTTTGTTACAGTACGATATTATTTCTTGTTTTTAGGAAGCAGATATGTAGTAATTATGATCCTTATTTCAGATTTGAGGATTGCGTACGGGAAATTATCTGTCACTCTTTCTCGTGTATATCTATTTATATTTATTAATCTAGAGTACAGAAGCGGAAATTTCACTATCCTGTCTTCATCTTTTTTTGTCAAAAAATGCTAAGAGGGAGTCTCTCTCTCTCTCTCTCTCTCTCTCTCTCTCTCTCTCTCTCTCTCTCTCTCTCTGGGAGTGAAGCTAGAGCCTATTTAATTCGTTTCATTCGAACACAAAGAAAACCTTCCTCTAAAAATCAAAGCCGATTTTTGTTGTCCCGGAGAAAGGCGCAGTTTGAAAGAATGGTTATTTATCCAAGGTCGCTGTTCATTTTATCAGATGCTTTTGCGGTAATGCATTTCGCATGATTTTTTTTCCTTACTTTTTCAAGTCGTCAAAAATGAATTTGTGTTGAGAGCAGCTACAACGGCATTCGAATTGTTGAATATCAATTCTAATATGTACCCCTAAATCCTGTATGTAGCAAAACGATTATATATATATATATACATATGTATGTGTGTATGTATGTATATACATATCTATCTATCTATCTATCTATATATATATATATATATATATATATATATATATATATATATATATATATATATATATATATATATATATATATATAATTTGTCACATATGCCGGACATTTTTCATATTCCAAAATATTAAGCCACAAATTTCGTTTGATATCCAAATTACAATAGCTGAGGAATAACTTACACCCTAAGGGAATTATAAGTGATGAGTGCTTCCTCACCAGTGGTAACGAAGCACTTCTCATTTAGGATTCCCCTTGGATGCAAGTTATTCCCTATGTATAGTGAATCTGATATTAAAAGATATTTGTGGCTCTATATATATATATATATATATATATATATATATATATATATATATATATATATATATATATATATATATATATGTATATATATATATGTATATATATATATATATATATATATATATATATGTATATGTGTATATATATATATATATATATATTTTTTTTTTTTTTTTTTGTGTGTGTGTACGTGTTGCGGTGGGTGTTCTTTTCAGTGTATTCTGACAGCTTTTTATGAATTTAGGACCCACAAAAAATTAAACACTGGATAGCCAAAAATTTCGGCCAGCACCAGTACAATCAATATACGCAGTTTTCACGCGTTAATTCTGCCTTTGGGTACCCCTAAATTCAGAACGAAATAGACTATGAGTTTTTATCTTGAGTGTCGAAGACCATGGCACAAACGGAGATGTGAGTGCTACCCTTCCTCAGTTCTCCGTTGGGCGAGTCGGTAGAGTTGTGGGCTAGCATTCGCTAGGCCCGAGTTCGAGTCTCCGGCCGGCTAAAGAAGAATTAGAGGAATTTATTTCTGGTGATAGAAATTCATTTCTCGAAATATAATGTGGTTCGGATTCCACAATAAGCTGTAGGTCCCGTTGCTAGGTAACCAATTGGTTCTTAGCCATGTAAAATAAGTCTAATCCTTCGGGCCAGCCCTAGGAGTGCTGTTAATCAGCTCAGTGGTCTGGTAAAACTAATATATACTTAACTTTAGCTACCCTCCCTCTGTCACCCAATATTTACGGAGGAGGTCCTAGCTCTTCATAACTATATTTTATTTGCTAGTCTTTTTTTTTTTTTAACAATCATGGATTATTCACATATTGAGAAGTTACAAGTCTTGAAAGTTATATTCCCATGTACATTGAGAAGTAAAAATCCTGCAAGTTCATCGATGTGCAGTTTGAGAAGTGCAAATCTAAGAGGTTTCATTTACTGTTAATTTGAAAAGCAAGCCTTCTGGAAGTGACTTTCATGTTCCGTTTGAAAAATAAGAATCCTGGTAAGCAACAGTTTGAGAAGCGGACATTTACGTGTAGTTGGAAAAGCAAGAGTCCAGAAAGTTAATTATCCTAATAGTTTGAATAGCAGGAACACTAAAAGTTACATTCACGTGTAGTTTAAGAAGCAAGAATCCGGGAAGCATCCTGGGAGGTACATTTTGGTACAGTTTGAAGAGACAACTTCTGGAAGTTAATTCTTGTGCAGCGTATGCGCGTGAATGTATCATTCACGTGCAGGCCACATCCACTGACAGCTTGAAAAGCGGGCATCTTGAAAGTTACAATCGTGAGCAGTTTGAGAATCAAGAATCCTGAAGTTACATTAAATTCAATGCAGTCTGAAAATCTAGAATCCTCCTAAGTTTCAGTTTGAGGAGTAAGAATCGCGGGGTGGCATTCTCGTGCAGTTCGAAAGCAACAGTCTTTAAGTTCATAATAAAATGCGCTTTGAAAAGCAAGATTCACGGAAGTTAAATTCAAAGCCTCCATACTATCTTTTAGCATGACAAGTAAAAGTCGCATGCAGCTTCCAGTTTCAGAAGCAAGTATCTGAAAATTTTCAGCGCCTCGTAGTCGTATCAGTAAGAGTTAATCCTTATCTGTCGTAGATTTGCAAGTTTTTAAATCTTGATAACATACTGAAATCTGCAGCGAGGATTTGTAAAGCTTTTCCACTTGGAAACTGGAAGTCAACGCAATGTGCACTTTAAAATGGCCAGAACAACTTTGTTTTCACTTAAGCACAGGAAATTGTGATTTTATGTGGAAACGCAAAAAATTATCTCCCCGTGTATGAACAATTGGTTATTTCAATTCAGTATTTTAACATTCGTGTCGTAGACGCACTGATTTTTTATATCACAGGAAATAAGGCAAAGCATTTCAGACTGAATAATCCTATTCGTGTTCATTATTCCAAGATCATAATATTAAGTGTTTATTATTTTTATTATTCAGAAGATGAAAACCATCCATATGGAACAAGCCCACAGGGGCCATTGAATTGAAATTCGAGCTTCCAAAGAATATGGAGTTCATTAGGAAGAAGTAAGGTGAGGTAAAGGGAAATACAAAAGGGAGAGATCCACTTAATAGAAAAGAAATTAATAAATTAATAAATAGACAAAATGTATTAAAATGCAAAGGGAATAGTATTAGGGTAGTAATGCATTGCACCTTTGCTTGAACTTCTGAAGTTCCAGTTGCACAACATCCTTTGGGAGGCTGTTCCGTAGTCCAGTAGTGTGAAGAATAAAGGACCTCTGTAACTGAGAAGTTCGACAGCAGGGCACATTTACTGCATATTGGCGCTGCTGTTCAGCGAATCTGGTTGCTATAGGTTGGTAAAGGGGATCAGGGATCAATTTTGAATGTGAAAGATCTCTGTTGAAATACAACTTACGAAAAAAGTGACAGACAAGAGATCATCCGTCGATGGTCCAAGTCATAACTGCTACTATTAGGAAACAGAAACCTCCCACCACGAACCACTCTATCTAAGAGAGAGAAATCTCTGACAGAAGCAGACATCCACAGTATTCTAGTAAAGGAGGCACAAACGACCCAAAACAGTGTGCATTGATTTTATCAATGTTATCAATATATGAGGCTTTACGAAGCAAACGTAATTCTGTTACTCTGTAAAGGTGCGGTTTCCAGGAGATTGGAATTCCTTCTTGCGAGTTTATTTATCTTGAACATTACCGTTGATATGGAAAAGGTTAATATCTTTATTTTATTTTAAATATCAAACGTTTTAGCTGAAATTTGGCAGGAAGGTATCCCATGATCCCACGAGTATTTGGTGGCAGTGACGATGATACTTTAAGGGCACAACTTCACAAAAATGACAAAAATTGTCAGACATCGGATATGGATATCTTTACGGTGTATATAATTAATCTTAAGAAAATGGGATTTTACTTCACCTGCCGATAAATTTCCAGTCATATTTCACCTCAAAGTCTTTGGATATTTCCAAATCGACGGATTAGCTGACTTACAGATTTCGATCTCCGACGGTTCCAGAGAAATTGTAAACAAGTAAAAAATGCGCCGAAGTTTCTTGGGCGCAATCGAGTTTTCTGTATAGCCGCTACAGCGTATAATGAAGGCCACCGAAAATAGATCTGTCTTTCGGTGGTCTTGGTATAATACTATATGAACCGCGTCCCATGAAACTTTAACCACGGCCTGGTGGTGGCCTATCCTATATCGTTGCCAGAAGCGCTATTATGGCTAAATTTAATCTTGAATAATATAAAAACTACTGTGGCTAGAGGGCCGCAATTTGGTATGCTTGATGATTGGAGGGTGGATGATCAACATACCAATTTGCAGCCCTCTAGCCTCAGTAGCTTTCAAGATCTGAAGACTGACAGAAAAAGCGCGGACGGACAGACAGCCGGCACAGTAGTCTTTTACAGAAGTATTCCAGTCAACAAAATTTACCAAACTTTGACCTGAAAAAGCGTGACAGATTGATGTGAAATTGCGAAAGGAGACATGTGATCTTGAAGACTAGACGTAATTTTACGTTATATATATATATATATATATATATATATATATATATATATATATATATATATATATATATATATATATATATATATATATATATATATATATATATATATATATCATTAATAGTGTTCTTATTCCACAATAATAATATTACGGAGATAATATTAATAAAGTTCATAATATTATTAATATTATTTCCATTTTGTTATTTGTAGACAATCCTTTGACCAATTCTCTGGGAAGGTGGGGTTAGCCGATTGTCATGCACAGTTAAAAATATCTATCTACCTATCTTTATCTATATATTTAATATACATATATGTATATATATATACATACATACATACATACATACATACATACATACATACATACATACATACATACATACACACACACAAACAAACATACATAGTTTTCATCATAGTTATGTTCAGAAGAGATCATGTAGAACTGCCATACCTGAGCCTGTATCTTATTGCTGTCATTCAGCGTGACTTTTCCCAAGGCTAATTTTGAAGACTTCTGTTGCCTGTTGTCGACCTCCTAAGGGATTGCCGGTAAAGCCGTCTGTGGCCGAAGGAAAACACTACGAAATTGGACAAATTTTCTTCCTGAAGTTCGGAATCCAATTGTGTGAGGTTCGTCTCCTTGCTGGTCTCCTGTTCCAACAGCTTTGGCGCGACAGGGATTCAAGAAAATGCTGGATATAATTAGTAGGAACAACGTTGTTAAATTGTTGTTTTATAACACGTTATATTTTCTTTTTCTCCCATTTTTTATAAGCGGGGTTCTCCCATTTTTTTTATAAGCGGGTGGGTTGGTATGTATGCATAAATACAAGCATACACAAATAATGAATACTTTATATATGTATATAAGTATATATACATATATACATTAAATTACGTTTCATAGCAACTGCCAATGGCTTGATACCAGTACAACCCACGTGGTGAAAGTGCTGTAAATTATATCGAATGCCAAGCAGAACTGAAGTTTGTAATGAGTCTATTGACACTTTTTCTTTCTTGACTGTGTATAATTAAAAGAAAGGAAGAAGTGTATCCAACTTGCGATGTCTAAGTACTTTTTGTTCCAAAAGAAACTTTCCTCGAAATAACTGAAGAGAAAGCTTCATGATGAACGCGTCCTTGATGAGTATAGTGTGAAGGCTTACGTAATTATGTGTAAGATATTTTTGTCTTTTCAGAGTGTCGCTTTTTATTTTGGAACTTCACAAATTTTGTTGAGGAAAAAGGTTCCGTGTTTGATCAGTGAAGTATTTCAACATAATAATAATAACAATTACTATTATTATTATTATTATTATTATTATTATTATTATTATTATTATTATTATTATTATTATTATTATTATTATTACAGTTTTGGTAATAGAAATGTACAGTTTTTTAACTTAAGAAATCATCATCCATAACAATGCTTTTGTAGTTTGATATACCAAAACTGTCCTCGTTTGATAAGTGAAGCATCCTCTTTTACAATATCATCATCATCCGTCTTCTTTCAACGGCACCGAATAACATGGCACATTTTCTGGATGCACATCATGAATTTTTACCGATTCATTCATTTAGATGGGAGTGAAACGAATTTGCCTCACGAAACTAAGCATTTTACTGTAAAAATCCAGATAAATAAAACAAAACTTCTAGTTTTACGTAACGAGAGAGAATTTCGAGAACAAACGTTGTTGGCACGGGTTCAGTAGTCGCTCCAGTGTAGTAACAACAAGTTGTCCGTAATCCTGCGCTTGTGTCGCTTTGGTGGTAATTAAATTTTAATGAAAACTAATGGAAGTTTGGCTAGCGCAGAGAACTCGGGCCGGGCTCACTCTCACTACCCTCGACACTCAGCCGCATACCGAAGGCGGCAACAGTTCCGATCATATCTCGCTTTCTTTGGCATGTCGAGAAAATAAGGAAATGTGCCCGGTTAATATAGCGTCTCTCTCTCTCTCTCTCTCTCTCTCTCTCTCTCTCTCTCTCTCTCTCTCTCTCTCTCTCTCTCTGCTAAATGAATGTAGTGATTGTGATTCACATAGATTTGATATCAGGTTTTTGTGGAAATTAAGCAGTATATATATTTATGTATATATATGATATATATATGTATGTGTGTGTGTGTGTACATACATGTATTTTTCAAGATATGGGTTTTAATGCATATACATCAGTTTCATAGTTGTAACTGGTAACTTCGATAATTAGAAGACTATTGTGACATCACTCTCAGTGCTGGGTTAGGTGATAATGATTTGCGAACGAAAATGCCAAAGCTCACTAATTTTACAGTAACCCACCAAACACACATACACACATATAATATATATATATATATATATATATATATATATATATATATATATATAATATATATATATATATATTGAAACATAAAAAACTGAAACAATTTTTGCTCTCCAGTTCGGCAAAAAACAGTGAATGGATTTCTTTAGTTTTTCATCATAGGTCAACCACCATTAGAGTTTAAAGCACTTGGCCAGACGATTTTCATTCGTCATTGTTAACGCGCTAAAGTTACACGCACAAAAAAATAGTAATTTTACCAAGCACTTGCTTCATTTGTATAAGCATTTTGTCCTGGCCATTTTATTTGCGAATGAGATTTTTTCTTCACAAAATATATGTGGCACGCGTAAAAACCAAAGGCTACATATTCTCTTTATTGTAACGGAAGGACCTTTTTTACTTCATCCGTATTGCTGAAGCTTTCAGATGTAAAAAAAAGAGAAAATAATTAAAACATTCGATAACCCTAGAACTATGTACGGATAATTGAAAACTAGTCTTGGCGATAAAATGAAAAATACTGCATGATAACTTATTTTCTGAATAGGTTCACTGCTTCCTTTGTTACGTTTATCAAAGAATATTCAAATGAAAAACCTTTAAGTTTGATTAATAGCCATTTATGATTTAATGCTTCAAAATCAAGGAGGACTGTATGAAAACACGCAGAAAATTGATCTCTTTGTCAGTGTCCTGAATAGACTAGAAGAAGAGGCATTTTTTCGAGAAATTATTATATTTATTAACCGTGAAGTCAGCTGTTAAGTACTTTACGAAAAGTTCCTTTGCTAATGTGTGTTTTACGACTTTGTAAATTTAGACACCATGTTATTTTTTTCGTTTCAGGGCTTATTATTAATGTACACAAGTGAATATATTTTTCATGGGCAAGCACCAAAAATTCTGTATTACATTACCCAAGCACATTTCCTTTTGCAAATCATTTGTGGTATCTATCACGCTCTCTTTTATCGCTTGCGTCTTATAGCGACCCATTGTCACTTACACCGGAAGGGTTGAGCACTTTACGTGTTTTGGGGGAAAAATCTCTCTCTCTCTCTCTCTCTCTCTTCTCTCTCTCTCTCTCTCTCTCTCTCTCTCTCTCTGTGTGTGTGTGTGTGTGTGTGTGTGTAAGGAATAAAGTAATAAGACGATATATTATTGCCAGACGTGTAACACATGTAAAGTGTCGAATTTTAAACATCTCTAAATAATTGTGAAAGACAAAACGTCTGTAATTGTCAGAAATAAAACATTAGTGAATGTCAGAAGTAGTTGCCACAAAGGTTTCTAATATAAACCGTCATTAAAGAGCAATGTGTAAAACATCCCGGAATAAGTGACAGAAGTAAAACGCCACTAAAGTGTCAGAAGTAAAACATCGATTATAATGAATTACTAAAAGTAAAACAGTTCTGAATGAGAAACGGAATAAGGATAAGCCGCAATTAAATTTCGGAAACAGAACATCTCTTAAATAAATGAAAGCAGTGAAGTACCACGCAAGTGCCTGTAGCGAGGCCTTAGCAAGTAAGTGCACGAACTAAAACAGTACTAAAACGTTTATAATAGAATACAAGTAAGCTGTCAGAAGTAAAACCTCTTCAAGGAAATGTCAACAGTAAAACCTTAGCTAATGCTAGAGATAATAACATCAGTTAAAGTGTGAGAATTACCGCATCTTTGAATTAGTATCAAAAGTAAAATCTCAGCAAAGAAATGCTTTAAGAGAAATGTCATAAAACTGTAGGGAAAAAGCAGTGAAGTGTGAGATACAAAACGTCTTAAAGTGTCAGGAATAAAATAATAAATAAATGTTAGGACTGAAAGGTATTCAAAGTATTGAAGTAAAGGATCAGTCAGGAAGCAGTTGATATAGTTGTCAAAAGCAAGACATTCAGTTTCATAATCTTTCCAGCACATCGTTGGTATGCCCGAATTGACCATTTCATTTTATTTCATAAAATTGTTTTTTTTGAACAAAATCGTAGGATTTTGAAGTAAACGTTTGATTGGATGCTATTCTTTGTCTTCGTGTTTCTCATTTACTGAGAATCTGCTGGATGGTTTGCAAATAGAAACGACTCTAAAATTCTAAAATTCCCGGGGGCTAAGAATATTGAAAAAATACATTTCTTTTTTCTAACTAGCTGAAAGCTTTATTCCTTTTATTTAATGGAATATCTTTTCCGTAGTCTGATGAAATTAGTTTTTGTTGCAAAGTTTTCGGTAATATTTGATATGTATTTTCGTAAACCAGAATGAAGATACATATTGTGATATTTCAGATTTATGTGAAGAAAGTTCGGTTTTCTCTTTTTGGGCCTAATGAACACTTGCCCTACAAGTAATGTTAGGATATTCCAATTCTGGAACACACACACACACACGCACACACATAATATATATATATATATATATATATATATATATATATATATATATATATATATATATATATATATATATATATATAATATTTACAGCATATATATAATATTTCCCGATGTGTCCAGGATTTTGTAGAGTAATGAGCCAGGTTTAATATTAATAATGGGAATCATTTCTTGCAACTAATGCCATATGTAAACAATATGAATTATTGGGAGAGTAATGAAAGGGTTAATTTAAAATTATTGCATGGTCTTGACAGAAATATTTTTTACAATGAAAATGTCTCCGGGAGTTTAATTTCTTATAAGAATAAGAGATTAGGGACCTTTGTTTCGTTGGGAAAAATAGATTAATGACACGCTTTTTCTTTTAGAACTGGGCTTTACTTACTAATCAAAATAAATCCTTACTTCTCAGTCTTACAAAGGAACTGAAATTATAAGGACATGTTAACCGTAAATTCCTTGGGAAAAGAAATATATACAGTATATATATATATATATATATATATATATATATATATATATATATATATATATATATATATATATATATATATATATGCATGTGTGTGTTCGTGTGCCAGGTGTGCGTGCGTATGCATGTATATATATATATATATATATATATATAATATATATATATATATATATATATATATATATATATATATATATATATATATTATATATGTGTGTGTGTGTGTGTGTGTTTGTGTGTGCGTGTGTGTGCGTGCATATATATGTAAGTTCACGTAGGGAATCTTTTTTCTCAAGAATTTTCGAAAATCTGTGGGTTTCAATTGTATTTTGAACCGTATAGCACGAATTAATCCTAAAAAAATAAGCAAACATTTCTATGTAACAAACGTAAATACGATTCCGGCATTCTTTCCTCCGTCTTGCTCTCCAACCTCTCTAACATTTACTTCTTAGTGCGACTGGTGTGTTTTCTCCAAGTTACACCTTTAGGTCCTTTACCTTATGTATTTTCTGGATCCCTATATCTTGATGTCCAGCCACTTTTACTTCCTCTTTAGCGCGAATGGCCGAAATCATGATTCATTCATTCATTATTTAAGGTTCTTTGCAGCGTGCCTTCGGGCCCTAGCTGAAACCCCTTTCATTCCTTTTACCGTACCTCCTTTCATGTTCTCTTTCTTCCATCTTACTCTCCACCCTCTCCTAACAATTGATTCATTGTGCAGCTGCTTTGAGGTTTTCCTCCTGTTACTCTTTTCAAACGTTTTACTGTTAATTTCTGTTTCAGCGCTGAATGACCTCGTAGGTCCCAGTGCTTTGCCTTTGGCTTAAATTCTATATTCAATTCAGTTCAGTTCAGTTCAGTTCAAACATAAAAGCAAACTTCCGCTGAATAGAAACCTAAATGGAAAGCGGAAAGAGGAAAATAACAAATAAACATCGATATTGATGAAACACCAAATAAATTTAAATTTATTATCTTCAAGTGAGTTAGATTTGCGATTATGTACGGAGAGGGCTGGTAGTAAAATTGAATTGGCTGATTAATCTTTGTTATGAAGAGGGGTTATTATTATAAATTTTACCATTATCGTGAAGCATTCACAAAGTGTATACTCATACATAGTCCATGGATGCTGGGGTATAACATTGCCGTGTAAGTTTTCGGACGGTGCTAGTCATTAGTGTCCGCAATGTGGACACAAACCTAAGATGCCAGGAAGATCAATAAAATGCCATGTAAACTCTCTCACAGAGTAGAATTCTCACTTGGGAAAAAGAAATAGGAACCCAGAATGAGATGTATAGTTAACAACAAATGAAAATTACAAATTAATAAATGACAACATAAGGTCAAACTGTTCTAGTTGTATGCAACCTGTGGTGATATTATGTTTGATAATATATTTTTAATGGTACTGAGGTTTTTGTTATGGATTGGGAAAGAATGGTTTATAACTATGCTACTTATAGCTACCCCTCATCATTTCAGTTTTCTTTGAAATTTCAGATCGGTTTTTTATTTTTGGTGTTTTGAATCAGCGAACAATTCTGCCAAAGTTTTAAAGAAAGTACCTTCTCATTCTTATATAAACTTGCTGTGCAGGATTTAATTTTATTATTTATATAACCTTAAAAATCCGCCTAAAATTATATTACATATATGTACATAGCAAAGTACTCTTATAGCATATGACCTAGCGTTGATTTGAAATAAGGAGCTTCGCATCAAGTAAAGTTTCAAAACCAGGGGGATTTCCTTTGCTTTTCACCGCGTCTATCGCTTCCTTGGGAGCTTGCCCCAACCTTTATCTACTTCTTATTTTGTCACAGGAAACAAGTAAGAAATGCGCCGAAGTTTCTTTGGCGCAGTCGAGTTTTCTGTACAGCATATAATACTCCCAGCCATGGCCCATGATATTCTTAGCCGCAGCCCATGCAACTTTCAGCCACCTCCCGGTGGTGACTTGTGTTGTTGGTAATTATAGTGGTGCCAGACGTACGATTATGGCTAACTTGAACCTTAAATAAAATAAAAATTACTGAGGCTAGAGGGCTGCAATTTGGTACGTTTGATGATTGGAGGATGGATGATCAACATACCAATTTGCAGCCATCTAGCCTCAGTAGTTATTAAGATATGAGGGCGGACAGAAAAAGTGCGGACGGACAGACAAAGCCATCTCAACACTTTTCTTTTACAGAAGACTAAAAAAGGACTTTATGTTGGCAGTACCATACGCTTCTGCAGTAACCTTGGAGAGTTTCCAAATCTTGGCAAGGCCAACATAGGTTTTTGGAACTTGCAAATTATCAAGTGAGTTAGAGTTTGCTCACGCCTTGATATTTATAAACAGACAATGATGCTAAACTTGACATTACTATAGAGACATGAGGTTTTATTATGTTTAGAGCAGAAACAGTGAGTCTGGTTAGTACTTCGTTATGTGGGCAACAATGAAAGCCAGTCTTCGTATTTGAGTTCCATAATCAGCATCTAACAGTCTCATACCAAGAATTGTCCTAAACATTTTTTAAACACTTTGGAAGTCTGGTGTCGGCGTCAGTGAAGACGCTGAAACAAGAGAACCAGCGAATGAGCACTCAAAGAGCGAGCTTCTGTCTCCAGCATGCCGCCATGGCGTGAATAATCATTCTGAATGGATAGTGCTTTACGACTCTCTTTCATTTTGACTTGTTTCTCAAGTTTTGATTGTTTACGCACAGGTTAATGTCTATGATGGTTTGACCATCTTTGTTATTTACTTTTGCATTTACTGTCTTTCCTCTCTGTTGGCGTCGAGATTCTTTTTTCCACATATTCTATTGTGTGAAAGTTTGCATAATAGGACATCATGATTTCAGTAATCCAGAGTTGCTCCTAAATGCTGTTCTGGTTTCTTTTTCCATTTGTTGAGTGCTTTACTTGTGTCTAAATTTTACCATAATTCCCTATTCTTGGCCACAAATGACACAACGTAAGTGACAGCTCCCTTATGTAGTGTATATTAAAGTTTGTTGAAACCAGGACTTCGGGGCCAAGTTGGATCGCAATACGAATCCAAAATTTCTATTAAAATAAAAAAAAACAGCAGGCCAACAGTTTGTCAGGTTAATAAGTAGCTGTCCTCATGTAGTGTAGATTCAAGTTGTATATAGCAGTTGTCCATACTTTTACAAAGAGATGTATAGGAAAAGTCTTGATATGTTTGCAAGCGGCAGTAACGTGGTTCTCAGGAGCGGTGGGACTTATGCCCCTCTTGTTTGGACCTGCATAGCAAGTATGAATGTAAGTGCATGTCTGTAGAGTGGGTACTTGTAAATTAAGCCGGCTTTATGCCAGCTCGGCCTCCCAAGGGCGGCTAGAAGGTGAAGTCAATTGTTGAAGGCTTTAAGAGGTCTGGTGTGGACTGCTGGATGCAACAATCAAGTGAAACCATTAATTAAGGTTCAACGCAGTGACTAACATCGCAATTATGATAAGCGTCCATGTTTTATAAGAGAGAGGATTTATTTCAAATAAGGAAAAAGATGCAGTTGTTTTTGATTAAGCCGGCATTAAGTCAGGAGGGGCTGTTAGATTAGCCAGTAATAACAAGACAAATGCAGCGACGCGATATTAGTTTTTCTGACAACGTCCATTATTAAATTCCCTCTGAAAAGACTTTTCTTAAACATTGTGAATAGTGAAGTGAGAAAACGGCGTATGGTAAAAATACTAATAATAATTATAATAATAATTATCACTCTCTCTCTCTCTCTCTCTCTCTCTCTCTCTCTCTCTCTCTCTCTCTCTCTTGATTTTTTCACCTCGACGATGTTATCATTAACTCAAATTATTTTTACTGCAACTTTCCGTTACTATAAACGTATTTTAAATTTTACAAATGTCAGTACAGGATTTAATCTCCCCGGTAATTACAATACATAATAATATCTTGCAGTACAATATAAAACACTGCTTTTTTACAGTCTTGCCCTATTAGCTACTTGCACTAGAAGTTTTTATGTCAGATACATTGATC
>NC_089752.1:15098000-15118000 GCF_040412425.1 Macrobrachium rosenbergii | reverse complement strand
CTTTTGGCTGTCAGGTAGTTTACAGATCTGTTTATCATTTTTCTGTCCATATCTACTGCCTTCCTTAATACTTAAGCGTTTTTCATATTTCTCTTGAAATTAATTGATTCAGTTTGTACATCCCTTGGCTAATATTCATACTTTTACAAAAAAATTTTTAACAGAAGTACAGTAGACTTAATAATGTTTCTTCTTAGTGCATCGTCAATTTAAACTTTTGTTTTCCCGATCCCAGTTGATTGTATAATTGTTTTCGCTAAATGTACAAAAATTCCATTGTTCACCTTTTTATATCTCTGACATTATTTTGCTGATCTATTCTCTTTTCCAAAGTTTTTCCAGCTTGACTAATATAAAAGTTATCGCAAGACCTAAATGGAATTTGATATACACATACTTTAGTATTGTCGGGAGAATTCTATTTAAGAATTTGTGTCATTGTCTTATTATTTTTAAATGCTAAACTAACTAAGTTCTTAAGTAGATGGGGAATATCTTTCAAATTATTAGGCAGTGCAAGCAGGTGTTTTTGTCACTCAAAGTAATTTTTTGGCGCTTCATTATTTTTACTATTTATTCGTCTTATTAATGATTAAAAAGCCACAATAATATAATTGATAAATTGTATATTTTAAGACACAAAAATGTACAAAAAAGGGGATAAAAACGAGGGAGCTTTCGACCGTTTGCGCAACCCCGGTCCTCTTCAGCCAACTGAGTTGGCTGAAGAGGATTCGTGCATAAACAATCACTCCTGTTTATCCTTTTGTACTTCTTTTATGTCTTAAAATATACAATTTATCAATTATGTTATTGTGGCCAATCATTATTCCCCTCGATCACAATATAGTGATGCTCCACAGTTATTCGTCTTATTTTTCAGCCAGTTAAAATATTAAAAATGAGGCCCAGGGATTTCTCTTGAAATGCTTCTTAACGGTAAACGTTGTTGTTTCTTCTTTTACTGTTATTAGAGATTTGTTGAAATGTAATACTATTTGCTTATTCGCTTTGTATAAGTTCAGTAGCAGTGCTGTGTGTCTTTCTTGAGCTGGCATCTCTTTACGTCTTTCTGGGATATTTATGGTCTGAATTGTTGTAAAATTGCAGTAACACAAGTTCGTGAAGATGATTTCGCATAAGCAGGACAAGATGGCGATCGCCATCTTACCGCCAATCTTGTGTACTTTTGAACATTTTGGCGGCAAAATGTTAAAACTCTTTCGTTGACTGGCTTTTGAGACAGTCTTTGGTGTAGTGTGGAATTAGAATGAGTCCAAATTGATCAAAGTAGCTGAAACATTGCATGTCTTCGTATAATTTGTTTTTAAAAGAAATGCTGATTAGTCTGTGGTTGCCTAAATCGAGTTCGGCCTGTGTAACAGCTCAAGGATGTGTATACATTTCCTTTCATTGCAAACTTGCCTTTTTTATGGGAAAGAGATTGCTCAGGTTATTTATGAAAAATGGAGAGTGAGGAATTCGTCAGGCTAGACATGAAAGTATTGAATTTATTATTATTATTATTATCATTATTATTATTCAGAAGATGAACCCTTTTTATATGGAACAAGCCCAGGGGGGTCATTGACTTGAAACTCAAATTTTCATTGGATATGGCGTTCATTAGAATGATGTAACAGAAGGTTATGGAAAATACAGAAAGAAGAGATCAATTATTAAAGAAGAGAAAATACATTAACATATTATTAAAGAAATAGATAAAAATGCAAGTTATTAAAGAAATAGATAAAATGCAAGTTATTAAGGTAATTGGAGAATTGTATTAGATAAAAATGCAAGTTACTAATATAATAGGAGAATTGTATTAGGGTAGTAACGCATTGCATCTTCGCTTGAACTTTCGAAGTTCCAGTTTCAGCACATCCTTAGGCTCCGAGACTTCCAGAGTCCAGCGGTGTGAGGCCTGAGGATTGATCAAATCGGTTGACTCGAAATTTTGACTTCTTCCACACTTCCTGGGAAGCGGGAGAGAAAGACAGCCAAGAATCTGTTAAGGACAATGCAATCTATGAAACACTGATAGAAATTGCTGAGATTGGCAACCCAACAGCGGTATTGAGGGAATTCGATTTTTGAAGTGAAAGCTGGGCCCTTGGCATTGTTTAGGAAGCTGCATTTGTAATGTCCTGATTTGTGTGCGCGATCATGGAAGAAAATTCAGACTTTCATGAAGGACCTCGTAACCCCTACATTGGGTCTTGTTTATATTATGAATTTATTCATTTTCACGAATGCCTGTTCTCATTTTTGTCCTGGTTCCTCTTATGTTTATTTTCTCACAGCAACAACCATTCGTCTTTTCCTAATTAACTTGTGTCCACTTTAAAAGTAGTTCCTGCATTCTTCAAAAGATATATGTCATTGGTTGGCCTTTTATTTGGATTTTGCTGGCCTTGGTTTTAGAAGAAATATCTTAAATATTATTTTTCTCGTCCATTGTAAATTAGTGTGTGAATTTGAATTCGGTTTCGACCAGAGCCCCCTCTCCCAGTCCCACGTACACACACACACAATATATTATATATATATGTATATATATATATATATATATATATAGTGTGTGTGTGGAAAGAACAGACAGACAGACAGACAGACAGACAGATCGAGAGAGACATGATAGGGCTATGCAGTTTATAAATTTTGCTGAGGTAATTATTACAGGTTGAATGATAGTTATGTCATTCTGTTTTCATTAGCATTTAATGTAATTTTCTTCCAAATTTTCATTTCCGTTCCGAGATACGCTTGTCTTAAGTTAGTTTTCATTTTCATTTCCGCTCTGCGATATATCCTACTTTTCAGTTAAGCAGATCCTAGGAAAATCGCCTGACAGATGATAAGAGAACAGAATTTAGACGTTGTGTAGTCCAAACTTTTCAGGGTATTATTATTATTATTATTCGACACCCTAAGAAAAGGCCATTAACTTGCAAATAAACCTACAAACAGAAAAGTACCGTAGAAGCATTAATAAACATCAATGTGAAAAAGTTAAGTATAACTTAGTTTAACCAGGTTCACTGAGCTGATTAACAGCTCTCCCAGAGAGTGGCTGGCTCCGAAGAATCAGGGACTTGTAACTTACGGCTAAGAACCAATGGTTACCTAGCAATGATCCACAGCTATTGTGGAATCCGAATCATTATTATAGCGAGAAATGAATTTCTATCACCAGAAATTAATTCCTCTAATTCTTCATTGGCCGGCCGGAGAGTCGAACGCGGGCCCAGGAGAGTGCTAGCCGAGTACGATATCGACCCTTCCAGTGAGGAACTGCATCAATGTGAATAAAACAGATTAGGGTAGGGCTACAAAGTAATAGTGGTTGGATATTTTTTTGAGCCCCAAGGGTCATTCAAATTTGTTATTAATCTTGAGTACAGTTTAACTGAAAGTATTCTGCAATGGGTTTATTCGTGTCTACGCTGTGTGCGAAAGGCCTCATTACAGAGACTAGGCTTATGGTAGATGAACAAGTCGACAGTAAAGATGTGTACGTAGGTTGTTGCCTAATTACAGAAGCTACGCCAATAATAGTAAACCTTATTGATTTTGCAAAGAAATTTTTTAATGGAAGGCAAATATAACATACATTAGGGTAATTTTTCTCACAGGGAAAGGCAGGTGCTTTATCGTTAAAATATTTCAACTTTGCGTACGCATATATGTGAATTAAATGCTAAACATTATGCGCGGAAGTGTCGTTTTATTTGGGAAATCGATTGTTCCACAACAGAAATAAGATACTCCACAAAAAATTCAAACTTTAGGTAGTTTGATTTAAAGCTTTTTGCTGTGAAGCAGGACACGGGCCATTTAGACCTAAGGTGTTCCAGATAGTAATTTATGACTTTGAAAAGGCACATATTCGATGGTGTTAATCTGGCAGGACAGACATCGGGAAAAAAGGCAATTGGAAGGGTTGTAACTAATAAGACTTTATTAGAAAAGGAGTTTTCTTATTTCGCTGTTTTGTGCTGTTTAGTTGGCCCTATCCTCGAAAGAGTTAATCATAGCGTACTTGCAAATTGATACTGCATAAAATCTTGAATCAGTTTTAATTTGAGGTTAAAACTCAAAATTATGTTCTGTACACGGCTGCATAAGCAGTATGCTGTTTTTCCAATGTTACGATTGAAGCAAGTCGATCAGATGTACCTTACATATTCTGGAGAGCTTTAAGCACGATTCATGTAGAGAGACAGGAGAACGCGCACACTGAACTAACCTAACCTATCGTGGCAAACCAACTTAACCTCGGGTAACCATAGTCATTCTTCGCTCATAGACCCCCAGTCAGTTGGCACATGTCCCCTTGAAATGCATTTAATTCGTTTACTACTCTATGATATTTTGTTTTCACTGGGTGATGTGGATATGAATTTGATCCTTGCTTTTTCAATCTAGCACGAATCAAGTCCCCACCGTGCATTCATATATTAGATTTGGCGGTTTTTCATGTCGATTGCCTTAGTTTTTTTATGTATATCGCTGTTTGTGTATTATTTTGTTGTTGCTGATTGGTTTTTTCTATTTGCTGTTCATTTCACTCTCTGATACCCTGCTGCTTTCATACGTAGAAATTCTATTTTGTCGAAGTTTGCTGACAATTTATTTGTGTTGTCATTTTCCTAAGAAATTCGGAATTATTTTGACCAAGTTGTAAGCTCATTGAGAAATTGGAATATTATTGCCTTGTTTTCCAGGGTATCTCGGTTATGTCCAGTCTCTGAGTCTTTATTCTGTAAATTTAGTATTTGTAGTAGTGCCTTTGCCTACAGATTTTTGTTGGGTTATGTTCCTCTGTCTATATCGTGTTTTAATATACGTCCCTGCTGTCTGTATCATGGGTTCGTGTGTGTTCCTTTACGTATGTCACATGATTTACATTCCCCCTGCTTGTCCAAATGATAGTTGATTAAGCCACTGCTGTGCAATGAGCCAATGCACGTTTTTGTGCCATTACCCTAGGTAAATACGTGTCCATGTACCTATGTCATACATTTATGCTTGCCCCTTTGCCCATGTCGCTTGATTCGTAAGCCATTAGACATCTTTAATAAGAAAACTGTCGCATCGATCACTTGTTGTACGCATGTGACGAAGATAAGTACAAATGCCAAGAATCACTTATATTCTAATTCTCTTTCTGCCTGTTCCAGAGATGCCACACCCATCTCTCTCTCTCTCTCTCTCTCTCTCTCTCTCTCTCTATCTCTCTCTCTCTCTCTTGATGTCACTTCCTTCATCCTCTCCCTGCCCTCCGACGCCACGCCCCTCGACAACGTGCCCGGAGGCATTTGGTATGCGCATGGATGAAGTGGAAGTTGCTCTTGCAGAAATTATTACTACATTGACATTTAAATTTATAATATTTGAGATTATTTTCATGAAATTTTTGTATTCATTGTCATGAATATATAATTAAGTTGACAATTACGTCACTTGACATATGAGGTGACATATACTGTAGGTCATTCTTGGTAGCTTCGCAGTCATCTTCGGTGTGACGCAAACCCATGTTTTATTTTTTATTTTTCCTCCCCGAGTCACCAAGCGCTCCAACGTGACCTGTACTTACCTGGGACCGCCTACGGTATGTGCGCATATGGTGCGCGCGCACCAGCTAAGGTGAAAGGTATTTTCATTGGTCATTTGACATTTGTGTGACTTCTATATTTGTAATAATATTTCTTTTTATATATTTTTATGTAGCGGCCTTGTTCTTGTATATTTTATCTGCGCGAGAAAAATATTAGAATGCTAAGGCTGGGTACTCGTTCTAATATGACGACTTGCTACCTGTTGGATACCTGTTGAGTTGCCTTTTGTGTCTCGCTGCAAATTGAAAATAGTAGCAGAGTTTATTTTTAGTACTGATTAATGATGGGTGTTTTTTCTTCGTTCTTGTCAAAAGGAAAAAGGATTTTTTTCCTTTATCTCTCCTTCATCTGTTCTCTAAGGCCAGCCCAAAAAGCTTTTTAATCCGAAAAATGGGCATTTTCCTTTATTTTCAGCTAAAAAAAGGCTCTCTCTCTCTCTCTCTCTCTCTCTCTCTCTCTCTCTCTCTCTCTCTCTCTCTCTCTCTCTCTCTCTCTCCAGTTTATCCGCTCCAGCTAAAAAAAAATCCTTTCACCCGAAAAATAAAGTTTGTACGAAGTGAGCACAACATCTACCTCTAGCTTTATGTTTCTGGGTGAAAATAAAAAGAAAAAAAGCCTTGGACGTTTTGACAGTTGTATTTCCTGCCTGCTGCAGGCGCTGGAGGCGTCAATCCGAGCGAGCCAGCGTTAATGCTTCATATAAATTTGATTAAACGCCCCAGGGTGCAGGAGCTCACATCGCCAGATTACTCGCTGTTTTCATATTATAAAACGCCCTTGCGCTGCCCTCTGGGGGCTAGGGATCGCCTCTCTCTCTCTCTCTCTCCCTCTCTCAATTGATACGATTACAAAAGACGTGTGTCTGTTTGTGTGTTTGTATTTGTTTGTATAGATTGCGCCCTTATTGCCATAGTAACGGCTTTAATGTTTCCATGACGGGAGGCTGTGCATCAGGACATTGGGAATCTAGTCAGGACGTTGGGAATCTAGTGAGTTTGTGCTTTTTAAGTTTATATATATATATATATATATATATATATATATATATATATATATATATATATATATATATATATATTTATTTATTTATTTACTTGCAGAATCCAGCTGTTGGAATCATGTTGGCCTAGCTTGGCCTCTTAAACTTGCTTAATGTCTTCAGAAGATTATATATATATATATATATATATATATATATATATATATATATATATATATATATATATATATATATATATATATATATATATATATATATATATAACCATCTTTTCACGATATTTGAATTCCTATTTTTTTTTTTTTTTTCTCAAAATCTTGGGCGGCTTTAAGAACCCGACTCCTTCGCCTCATATTGCCAGATATTAATAACAAACCGGTCATGAGGAATTCTTGACCCGCTTCAGCATTTCTAAAGTCATTTAACTTGTCTGTTATGAAGAGGGCGGCCTTTCGTCATTGAAACGACTCAGCCGGTTGTTGCATTGCCTTTTTGTAGTTGTTAGGGTCGTTTTCCTCTACACCATGAAGAGTAATGAAGATGGCCAGATGACACTGCAAGGATAAAGATTAATAAGGTTCGTAGCTCAGGGGCTGTCGGGGGACATATTAGATGAAGAGCGAGAATATATGAGAGGAGGGGAGGGGGGAGAAGACAAGAAAAAAACACCCACTTAATGTTATCCTGTATGTGTGTGTGGCTTATGGAGAGAGAGAGAGAGAGAGAGAGAGAGAGAGAGAGAGAGAGAGAGAGAGAGAGAGAGAGCCCCTGGCGGCTATGACACCTGATGCTAGACTAAGATTAAGCCCTCAGGCTTTTGCTCCAATCTGGAGACCAGGCCGATATATCCATTTGACTCTCTCTCTCTCTCTCTCTCTCTCTCTCTCTCTCTCTCTCTCTCCGACACTTGCTAATAACCTGTGTATTTGTCTGTTATTATTGTTCCAAATAAGCCTCCAGTGCTTAGTGTAGATAATATCATTCTCTCCGGTGTTTGTATTTTTATCCTTCATAATCATAATTATATATATGTATGCATGTATAATATATATATATACACATATATATATATATATATATATATATATATATATATATATATATATATATATGTATATATACATACATATATTTATATGTATATGTATATATGATAAAATGTAATTATACACAAACACTCACCCACGGTAAACACTGTTAAAGTTACGAAAGTCGGCGATCATGAACCTCCCAATATGGCGGTTTCATGGCAAGGGAAAGGTTTTAAAAATTAATGAGCCGAAATTTTGTTCTGGAATCCTTGTAAACCGTAATGTATAACCGCAGATTCCACGGGATAAGTTCCATATTTGTACGAGTTTGATATTCGCTAGGTTCACATACAATAAATTATGTATATTTTTGCATATATGGATATGTATATATATTCTTACCCATATATATATGTGTGCGTGTGCCTGTGTGTGTGTGCAAGGGTTTCTCCTCTGATTCAGACGGTGAAAAATGAAAGTGGAGTTTATGTCTAGCTCTTTCTTTAGTGCTATAATGAATGAAAATTAACTATATATATATATATATATATATATATATATATATATATATATATATATATATATATATATATACACACATATATATACACATATATATAGATACGAAAATGGGTAAGAGTTTAGTATGATTATATAGGTTTATGTTGAATAGATGGTAGTGTAAGTTTATGGATATATAGGTGAGAATGAGAAGAGGAGTAGCTGGAGGTATAGCTGATCATTTATTTTATTGAGGCAGAAGTTGTGATACATGTATGTTGGAGAGGATTGGCTTAAATTGGGTCCTGTACATGTAATTAATTCAAGTAAATTTTCATGAGAAGTAAGTGAGTAGAGTATAAAAGGAGATAATGAACGCACTTTAGACTAAGGTAAAGGTGGGAGGAGCAGATGAGGAGATTTTAAAGTTCCGTGATGAAGTCATAGGTGCAGCAGGGAGTTTTGTGGGTAAGGGTGGGCAGGAAAAAAGGAGTAAAAACACATTTACGGTAGGATGAATAAATAAAGGGTTTAGTAAAAAAAACGTACTAAAGGATAGATAGGATAGTCACGGATTAAGATAGAGAGAAAAAAGAGAGAAAAAGAACTCAAGTAATAAAGAAGGTGAACAAAAACGTTATGGGGAACAAAAAGCTGTTCTGCAGGGAAGTAAATTTAGAAGGAAAGATTATTGAACAAACCGGTCAACAGAGTAGGTAGATAGAAGAAAGGCAAAATAGAAGGAGGGGTTATTGGCTGTTTGGGAATGCTCGCAGTAGTTATTGTTGAGCACGTTGTGGGGTGATGAAGAGGATGAAGAATTGAAAGACATCAGGAGTTGTTGGAATTACCGGAGAGAATCTGTGGTATCATAGTCACCATATGATTTAGTGGCTGATTATTAAATATATATATTATATACTGTATATATTATGTATGTATATATGTATATATATATATATATATATATATATATATATATATATATATATATATATATATATATATATATATATATGTATATATATATATATATATATATAGCATGAGAAGATATATATATATATATATATATATATATAGAGAGAGAGAGAGAGAGAGAGAGAGAGAGAGAGTACATACTTACATACCCAATTAGGTGGTACGTGTGTGTATCTGTAATGTGTTGTTTTTCTGACATAGTGTGGGAGGCCTCCCAGCCACAAGTCTCTGATCAGGTATCTTCTTATCCTTTCTGATTCGACGATAATTGGGGCATTATGGTTTATTATACGGAGCTAACGCCGTTCTTGATGATGACACCCCGTGCTTGGATTGTTGTGTGGGAGTTAGCTCATGCAAGTGTATTTATTGGAATATGTTTCCTTCTGTTATTAAGCATACATTAATAATAAAAAGGAGGGTGACGATGACAATCATTATAACTGTATTTTAGCATTTGTGTTCTGCAGTTGATATAACCAGACTTAACCATATTAAAAAAAACAAAGATATTGCGGCATTTTTGTTACGTATTGTGGATCATTATCTTGAAAAAGAATACAACCATTAACGAAATCTTAAAATCCATTGTTTCATAACCGGAACCATCCTCACGAAAAAGTTAAGAGGGTTTACAAAATTTCAAAATGTTGCTGTTTTCCGGACCGGTATCACCTGTGGTTTTTATGGAGAAGGGCATATAAAGGCAGGACTTAGTATCACTCGAGTTTCAAAATTGGTGTTGATTTTATGAGATGATAGGCCTCGGGTAATAAGGTATGGGACCTTATCAGATTAGGCAGGGCCACTCAGATGTGACTGAGATGATTAAGTAAGTCGAGGGTCCTTACCTCGTCAGCAAGATCAACGTCTGAAGACGAAGGTCAGATGACAAGTTTATACTACTTGAAAAACAAATGATGATATTGAGGGTGGAATAAGCTGAACGTTATTATTATCATTATTATTGGAGAAACAATTCCTTATATATAGGTACAAATGTATTAAAAAATAACTCTGTACAGAGAGCCTGCGGGAATCTGTTCGGTTCCCCTTGTCAGTGGATTTGTTTCTCCATTTCAAGACATGCTAAACTGAGTATTTTATTATTATTATTATCGTCATTATTATTATTATTATTTAAAAACTTGCGTCTCGAGAATTGAATCTGTGTTTCTACCCCATTCCTTCGAGTCATTCGAAAAGACTTCGTTTTCCGGTACCTTAGCCTTGGGGACAAAACCTTTCTGATGAGCGCACCGTAGATGCGCCCTTCTTGTATTTACAATTTGCTAATGAGGTTTTCATAATCCCATACAGAATTTAATAATAAGTTCTTTCATACTGAGAATTTGCTTTTCCACTTGGAGTTCTGTTTACCGTCCATTGTTAGGTAGTCGTGTGCCTATTCTGCAGCAGAATGGCTTGCTGCTGTAGTCATTAGATTAAGCCTGACTTATTCTGGCATTGGCTTTTTTTGGTCAGTGCCGCCCTTGTTTTTTTCATGATTTGCTGAAGTTAACTATGTTGGTAGATTACCTGTTTTGTAGGGTTCAGACTACTTTACACGAAACAAGAGGAATAGATGACTATATTTATGCATATAATACACATATATATGTGTATATATATATATAAATATATATAATATCTCTATATATATATATATATATATATATATGTATATATATAATTATATATATAATTATAGATGCATGTATATATGCTTGATCCCACCTTTTGAATGATGAATTTCAGCAGCAAGAGAAATAAAAGTACAAATGCATAGCTATACATGATTAAAGCCCGTAAAATGCAAGAGTCTCTTACAAGACTGTATATATATATATATATATGTATATATATATATATGTATATATATATATATGTATATATATATACTATATATATATATATATATTATGTGTGTAATTTGTATATATACAGGTACACACACACACTATATATATATATATATATGTAATATATATATATATATATATATATATATATATATATATATATATATATACAGTGATAAATAGGCAATGTCTTGTAAAGTTTTGCATTTTACTGGCTTTCGGTAATTTTGCAATGTGTACATTTGTGCTTTCATTTCTCTTGCTGCTGAAATTCATTATTCACAAAATTAAGTTAGTACCTACATTAATCAACCATATAAAAATTTAATTTCTGTAAGTAACTAACAGATCATTCAGTCGAAGTGGGTTGTTTATTTGATTCGAAAGTCTTCAGATGGCAACACCTTGAAATGCTGGATTGCATGTGACAGAAGTACTTGAACGAAAGGGCCTTATTATCTAAGAAATACCAGTTGTATGCAAGACTCATTGTTGGTAAGTATTTTGAGCGGGTGCGTGGCGCGATTGCGGCACTCCATTTGTTTTTATTAGATTTCTGAAAAGAAAACTATTGTGCCGATTTTGTCTGTCCGTCCGCAGTTTTTACTGTCAGCAATTTTACTGTCCGCCCTCAGATCTTAAAAAGTACTGGGACTAGAGGGATGCAAATTGGTATGTTGATCATCAACCCTCCAATCATCAAACTTACCAAATTGCAGTCCTCTAGCCTCAGTAGTTATTATTTTATTTAAGGGTAAAGTTAGCCATAATCGTGCATCTGGCAACGATATAGGCCAGACCACCACCGGCCCGTAGTTAAAGTTCCATGGGCCGCGGCTCATACAGTATTATACCGGACCACCGAAAGATAGATCTATTTTTCGGTGGCCTGATTATACGATGTACAGAAAACTCGGTGCGCCGAAGAAACTTCGGCGTATTTTTGACTTGTTTAGTTTTGGAAGCGGTTGCTGCCAAATGCAGTTGTTAGATGATCATTTTGACCGTGACTGCCGTCGTCTTTTCCCGAAGCCAGTGTGTCTGGGTGAAATGTCCGTTGGCATAGGTAAAATAAAAAAAGAAGAGCGTATGTATTATTATTTTAATTATTTTGATGTTGATGAAGAGGAATTATTCTGTGTTTGTTGAGTGTGGCACATTGTACCTGAAGAGTGTACAGTCTACAGAAAAAAATAATTCCGTGTTATTCAGACATAACTCCCCCCCCCCCTACTTTCCTTTTGCTGACATACCACGGAAAACTATAAGCAGGAAGTCCTGCGTGGTTTCACAAAGTTCATTTCCTTTTGAGGATGATAATGATAGTTAACTGCTCTTTCTTCTCATTGAGATTGGAAGTTTTTTTGTACAAATGCCAGAATAAGGGTCAAAATTGCCCTCTTACCTGGGTCCTAAGAAGAGGAGGGTTTGTTTTTAAGCTGAACAGATTTCATCACCTTTTGTGTGTTCATTCATAGATAGAGAGGAAGAACTTGGTGAACAAGTCGACAAAAATTGTGATCATCCTGAGGAGGACAAGGATGACGGCGATCCAAAAAAAAAAGAGAGAAAACGAAAGTAAGAAAGAGAAAGAGAGGCCAGTTTTTAGTAAGAGGAGACGCGGAAGAAAGAGAAAAAGAGGGGAACCGAAGCGGCAGGTAATGCCGCCGGGGGGTCCTCTTTGCCCTCGGCCACTTCTAAAAGGGGATCATTGAAGCTTTATATCGTTGGCTGTGTTATTAAATGTGTCATATGAGATGCGCTCTGTCTCTCGCTCTCATCAACCTCCTGAGGCTCCAGCATCAGTGTAGTGGTCATATATGTATTGAGTATCACTGGGGCTAGAGGCTGATTGAGTCAGGGCTGGGGAGCTTTAGTGTGGTAAAGGGAAAAATGGAATGTGTGCTCAAGTATCGAGAAATGCTTGGATTTTGTATGTGCGTAGTTATGCAAATAGCATCATGCCCGTGTATTCATTATGCAGATTTAAGTATTAACTAATATCTAACCTAGAGTTAAGCTTTGTGTATGTATATATATATATATATATATATATATATATATATATATATATATATATATATATATATATATATATATATTTATTTGTGTATATATATATATATATACAGTATATATATATATATATATATATATATATATATATATATATATATATATATATATATGTATATATATACTAACTGCTATAATATATAATACGCTGTATGTGTGTGCGCGACGATTTATTGTGGATGTCGTTTGTTTA
This sequence comes from Macrobrachium rosenbergii, assembly GCF_040412425.1. Lineage (NCBI taxonomy): Eukaryota > Metazoa > Arthropoda > Malacostraca > Decapoda > Palaemonidae > Macrobrachium > Macrobrachium rosenbergii. Next base: position 15,104,729 of record NC_089752.1, on the reverse strand, counting down.
GGATGAAGTGACTGAAAGGGCATTCCGAAAAATAGATTGAATGTAATCATGCGATTTTGTATGTCCTATCAGTATTCCAGTCTCTATCTCTATTTCTGTTCTTATTTGCAGGTAGGTGATTGTCAAATGACGGTATTGCCAAGAAATTCTTAGAATGAAAAAAATCATTTGCTAGAGTTTTGACCTATGTTTGAAAAACCGTTCTCCGTAAAAGTTCTTGGGGATAGAATCAGGGCAGGTCGCATTTCCATTAGATGATAAGCATCCGCCAGTGATGCTAGGTGGAGGAGGTTGCTGAAGAGTGGTTGTTTTGATGGGTGGATTGAGGGGTGAGGTTGGGGGGTGGATGGGGTGATGAAGTCAAGGGAGTCTTCGCTGGGTGGGGAGCAGCGGAAAGAGGACATATGACTTTTCTTTCCCTTAAGTATTAATATCATCACCATTCTCATTTTTATTGTTGGCGGTCGTGAGTAGGTATTACAGCAAACAAGAGAGAGAGAGAGGAGAGAGAGAGTCAGGGTTATTGTTTCACAATATTACACGGATGGAGAGACCTACTCTATTCCCATAAGCGTATGTATGAGAAAGGGAGAAAGCTGTGTGTAATACTGACGCCTCTCTCCATGAGCAGATTAACAAGGTAATTTACCTGATGGATGATACTTACTGTGACTTTTGGTTCAGTCTTTTCTCATTATATCCCTCTGGATTAAGTGAAGGATGAACAGGCTTACCTATATACATCGTAGGCGTCTGCTTGAATATTTAGCTCCTTTTTTATACGGTAATTTTTAACTTCTGGTGTTAGTAGGGTTATTTACATTTTTAGCTTTAACTTAAAAATCATCATTATTATCAGCATTACTTTTTATTAGTGAGGGAATCTTCTTGAAGGGCAGTATTGTAGATTATTATAGCTGTTTCTACGGCATTTTCATTTATGTAGTGTTCTCTGTGCGTCTCATACCCTCCTTTTTCATTGGCGTGAACCTGGTCTATATATTAGGATTTCTAAGGGCTTATAAAGATGTTCATTTGTAATGGTTTTATTTCCTCTGACTTTTGGACTCGCGCGCTGGTGGTCATCTTCTGGCACAAGGTACACAGGTGTTTGTAGGTGATGATTGGGTTACAGTTAGCGGGGGGACTGGTATGATGAATTCTGATTGTCAGCGTGTTGATACTGTTACGTCCTGTTCGAAGTCGTTGCGATCTTCTCACAACCTAGTCGATGGATTTGGCTGTGTGGGTGTGTGTGTGTGTGTGCGTGTAAGTTTTTGGGGGCAGGGGTTGGGTGGTGCCAACCTCCATTGGCTAGGCTAGTATGACATCCAGCTAAAGGTAAGGAGATGACTTCTGGTGCTCTCTCTCTCTCTCTCTCTCTCTCTCTCTCTCTCTCTCTCTCTCTCTCTCTCTCTCTCTCGTCAGTGATTGTTTCAAGTATGGAGCCTGGCATAATGTTGAATTTCTATATTTCTACTGATGATAGTAGAGGGTGTTAAGGATGTATGGTACAGAAAATCAAGTTTAAAGCACCCAGGTTTTCTATGAAGTAAATGAAGCGTATGTTCGTGTATGTAGACAGGAGAGTGACTGGTTTGGTACAAAAGTGGTTCCAAGACAAGTGTGTGGTATGTATCGTTGCAGTTTCATATTTTTACGAGAAAGGATAGTAGTTGTTAATTAAAATTTGTAGTGTAAGCAAATGAGTCCTGAATGCTAATATATATATATATATATATATATATATATATATATATATATATATATATATATATATGATGACACTGAGTGTGGAAATGTGGCGATACATGACGCAGCCATTACTGAATGTGGAAATGTGGCGATACATACAAGTGGTAAAAGTTAGCATTGATGAAAGGCTAGATAAGAGTTCTTCAGAGCTGGTCCAGTCATTTTTAAAGAATAAACGATGATAACTTGGTAAAAGTGTATAATTTGGGTATGTTAGAAAGGAAAGCAGAGGAAGACAAAGAGTGCTGGAAAGGAGCACGGAGTGCATTGGGAATAGAGGTGACTGGTATTTTTTTTTTTGGTAGGGAAGGTTCGATGCAATACCCAGTGACCCATATGCCCTGGTTGTAGGAAGTCACTAATGTTATGGAATTTTCATGTATGTACACGTATTGTAACGGCGAGTGGGCCGTTATGCAGGTTCTTTAACATACTCAGGACAGGGCTGTCATGACTGACGGCAGATGCAACAAACAAAGGAGAAAACAACAAAAACAATAAAATGAGCTTAATATTAATTTATTTTTACAAGTATTTACAAGTGAGTCAGGTCTGGTAAAAAGATAAAAACCATAAATACAAAAAACCAAAGGCAGCACTAAACAAAATCAAGTTAAATAAACAAAAGTAGCTTTAAAAAAAGTAAAAATAAATGACAGGCAGAAAAAATATCAAACATACGTCTCCATCGGGGCACCAAGACGACCCTCGGCTGTGCAACAGGGACAAAACCCACCAGCCCAGAAAACCCCGATGGAGACGTCAGGACGGCCTCACGCTGTCATCAAAGATGAGCAGCTCGTGGTTGCCACGACTACTCATGGTCCTCACCTCGTCGTGCTCCACTTCGTAGGCGTGCTCCAATTTGCTGCTCAAAAACTCGACCAACGTCGACTCCAAAAACTGCCTGCTGCTGCTGCCACTGCCCGCTACTATCGCTGCCCTACCAGACCCGACTGACGAAAGAAAAACGGCAGCTCACCGACGAGAACATCAAAACAAAAAAAACTTGAAGGTAAGGAGGGAGCAATCCACAAAAGGGAACGAGCGGGGAACCAGCAGTTCCCGCAAAACCATCACTTAACGTGACACGTATGTATGTGCTGGGACTACTCAAAGTCCATAATTTTTATTTTTCATTTTAGAGAATGAAGGAAACTGTCATGGAGGCACCAAATATGTGCATGAATTTTTGGTTAGTTTTTTTTTTTTCAATAATTTAAAAGTTTTTTTACATAAATATTAGGAGTAGTTGTTCTTAAAGCTGTTTTGGGCGCCTGTGTTTCATTTGTTGTCGCAGACATTTAGCATGCCATTTTCCAGTGTTCGTTCACATTCATTAATATCTAATATTGTAACTGACGAGATTTGCCATCAAAATCCGAGAAGTACCTCGCACTTCTTTTTATTGTTAGGAAAAACTCCGAACACAGGTTTTCCATGCAGTTGTTTTTCCTGTGGGGCAATCTTGCTATACGTCGGATCAAATGTTCTCATGCATTTCTACTTGGCATATTGTATTTCTGAATGAGTGTTAAGGACAACCAAGTATAATAACCAAATGCCGATTTTGCTCATCTGAATTAAAGATTTTATTTTTTTATGTATTGACGTAACGCAATGGACGATGTGTGTTGCTGGAAAGTGTCCTTTGAGAAAGTCTTCCAAGTTGGTACTTCAGTCATGTCAGCAGATTTAAGATTCGTCACTTTATTGTGGATTGCCTTTTTTTGAGGTGTATCTTATTCGTATATTTCCTTTTGTTGCTGAACGGAATACCTTGCATTTTAATGATTTGTTTTAGAGAAAGGGAGATAATATTTTATCTTTAGTTGTATTATATTTCTTTATTGTTATTGGTTAGTTTTTCATAATATACTTCCATCTTAGATCATATTTTTTTTATAATAATCAGTTTAACACCGTGAAGATGAAAACCTTCACCAATATTAATATTTAAATGTGGTTGTACATTCATGGTGATGCTTTTTGACTAAATGAATTAGAAAGTATTATTATTATTATTATTATTATTATTATTATTATTATTATTATTATTTATTATTAATGAACGAGTACAGTTGTATATGAAAGATCAACGTTCCACGAAATAAAAGAATTCAGTATAACTAAAAATAAAGCCGAGAGAAGGTAAGTTTGGTGTAGCAGGCATGATAAACAAATAACCACGTCGATATATGCGCAGTTCAACGCGTGTTTGTAAATCAGACTAATCAAGAAACCCTTGTATGGCTATTATAAGTAGCTTTATTACAGAATCGGTCAACTTACAATTCCCAACTTCTCTGAGGCTCTTCTGTACCCCAGGTAGCCTTGAACACAGCCAGAGGACTTTTTTATTTTTCATAAAATACCCTATAGCTTAATCAGCCCGAAATTGCACTATGAAGTAATGAGAAAGTATTGTGTCCTGTTGCTCAGTGGCATATTATTGGCCCTTTGCCTGGCTCTCATTCGTATATTTCCAGGATGATTTATCAAGAACCTACAATATCGCATCTTCTTACCCGCTAATTTATTTATTGTCTGTTATTTATATTAAATGAGTGGCATGATGACGTGATCTATTTGTTCATTTGTCTTGGGTATGATTTACCGTAGGAACTGATATAAACTTTATTTCTTTCTTATTTAGCAACTTTACTTGCTTACGTTTTCGTAGCTAATTTTTATTAAATGTATTTTAATACATAATTGTTGTTATCTCAAATAATTTTTTTAAAGGGCCTTCTGTTGTGCGGAAACTTGTTATGTAAACACATGGCCTTTTTGGCTTGTTTCATGGGAAGGTTTACACTTTACGGATAAAAATAATAGCCGCGAGAATGCATTATAAAAATGAGCCGAAGTTGTTCGCCTGTAAGATGAATGGAGGTCAGGTAATAGCTTCATGGCTAGGAACTATTACGTAAATACTTAAACCCATTTCCCCCAATAACCCTTCCTCCTTTCCGGCGAAAATCGGACATTACTCCTTATTTATTTATTTTTTTTCCATTTATTTTTGAAGTTTATTGGAGCCGACAAGTTATCAACCCTAGGATAATGGAAGCAAGTGAAAATTTTCAGAGATGTCAGTCACTAAACTGCGCAGTCCAGTGACTAGCGTATTCCGTAGTACAAAGCCTTAATATCTAGGATAATTTCTAGACATAAATTTTACATTGATATTGCGATTCATTGTGGTCTCTTCTAGATTAGTTCGGAATAACCTAAACACCCACAATGTTGATATGAGTGAGAGGCTGAATAACACCGTATTAAACGAGCCTTGAAAATTGGATGGGAAATGAGACAGGGTTATGTGTACAAACTGAAATTGTCTGCGATACAGGAAACCCGTTCACATATGCTCGTAAGATCCAGAGATAGTAGACCTAGGAAGCTGTTCAAGACTGCGTTGGAACAGGGTACTGGGGCTCTGAAGTTCAGAAAGAGGAATAAATATGGAGCCTTAAATTTCTGACTAAACAAATTGGAGGAAGTCATTGATTTAAAGGAAAAGAGGCTAGGGGGAGAGAGCAGGACCCTGAAGTACATCAAGGAATGGAGAAAGGGATTTACGTTGCAATGCCAACAACAGTTGTAGAAGTTCCTAGATAAGCTACGAATGGGTTTACAAGAGATTGGGTAGAGCAATAACCAGGAAGTTTGGCTAACAAAGCCATATGCAAGACTTCCTAATGCCTTATCCATATCAAGTGCCATAATAAAATATTTTTGAATATCACTGACAAGGTGGTTGATCATAAGTAAGATAAGAAAGAAGGTCTAAGTGAATCTAGCCTTGTAGAACTCATTGTATAATTTAAGAATGTTTCAGATACTTTATAGTAGATATTAGTAATTCAAGTACTGTGGTTATAGACACTGACGCAGTAACGCAGTAATTTGAAGGACGAGAGCAGTCACCTTTCTTGGGATGGTCAGAACCATAGCGTGTGTCAACGAGGAAGGTAAATGCATTATTGAACAACTAGACAAAAAAGACGTCAGAGTAGCTATTTTGATTTTAGATTCCTAAAGGAATCTTGGGAGTATAGACTGGAACAGACGCCTTCATGATCTTCAAGAATGCAAGAGCCCTACCTTACGAGCAGAAAATACTGAGGCGGGCATAGAATTATAGTTGGACTGAGTAAGGTGATAAATAACATACAAATTGCTCAGCAACCAGATGACCAAAGACCACCAGTGAAAGTTTGGAACAGGTTGCCTAGAAAAAACTAAGGTTAGAAGTTGCCTAAACATATGTTGAAAGAGTCTAAAAATAAAATTTGATAGGTTTAGTGTGAAGACATAGACACAAATTAAAGACCATGAGCATAGATGCATAGCCTTGTCAATCAAGAAACTGTGTTGAATATTGAGTGGTGTGTTATATCACTCAAATAAAAGCATATCAAGGGACCCATTAACTCCGAATTCTCTATGGATGCAGTGAAGCCACTTAGTGAATTGATTTCTTAAATAAAGAGGACATCAGCTGACAGGTGACAAAATAACAGACTTCTGATGAGAAGTAAGTTATTCAGAACATACATTATGTAGAATTAAGTTAAAGTAAAACAATCAGAAAATAATATTAGTCAGAAGAAGGGTTTTAAACATAGTGACATGAAAAGTTGGAATCCAAAATCCAAGATTCTACAGCAAGCGCAATATGAATATGAATTATCATGCAATAAAGACAAACCATCTCTGAAACGAGAATGCAATTTAACTGTTGCAATGAGAGGTCTCAAAGGGGTCGGGATTAAGTGAGACGAAGATGATCTCCAATCACTTTCAGCACTGATGTTCAAGCGGTAATGTTTTTATGCATGGAAAAAATGAGTTTTATTTTTTTATTTACGTAATTCAAGATAATTAACCTTGGATGAATGATGTAAAAAAACAACCAGACACTGTGAGTATAAAGCCTGTGAACTGTTGGATGGGGCGTCCGTTTAG
>NC_089752.1:15088000-15095500 GCF_040412425.1 Macrobrachium rosenbergii | reverse complement strand
CCTATATGACCAGTCGAGACTTCCAAAGCAAGTGTATGCTACTCATATATTTTTGTATTGCCTACCATATAAATGAGACCACAGGCAACGGTGTTGGTTCAGTATACACCATTTGTTGGCCTCTTAGGAGTATCCGCAAAATTGGTTCCCCGATTTTCAACAGGAAAACAGGTGGCCAGAGTGAAAACTTGTGGGACTTTTTTTTTTCTTTTACTTATTAGCTGGCCTTTTAGGAATTTTTTTTCACGAGATGCTTATAACTCTGGATGATGTATGGTCTCTCCAGTTTGAACATGATCCGGAGATTGAAAGCCCTAAAAATGAAACGCCGGTTTCACACTTCCGAAAGCGAGGACCTCTATGTTTTGGGATAGACTGCTTGGCAAAACGTCGAACCACACGAGGAAATAGTATGTATTAGAATTATGACCCGAAAAAAACTCCTTTAAGCTGAGATGTGTAGAGAAAAAGCTGCAAGCATGTGTACTGCTGCTTCAAGGCAATGTACTTACTCAAGCATTGCAGATGGCACTGGCTGAAACGACCCAGTGTTGCTTTAAGACGTTGCCTTATGAGTCTTATCAAATCTAGCACCATCTGACTTCTACCTGGATGTATGGATACATACATATATATATATATATATATATATATATATATATATATATATATATATATATATATATATATATATATATATATATAATATATATATATATATATATATATATATATATATATATATATATTATGTAGTATATATATATATATATATATATATATATATATATATATATATATATATATATATATATATATATATATATATCAATCTCAGTTCACCAGTTGAACAGTCTCGCAAAGATTCATCTACACCTGCAAGATTGAGGATTTTTCACTGTCGTTGCAAATGTTTTGTCATTATCGCGGTTTCCCGTTTTATGTAAAGTTTGGTTTTCCATCCACCTTTTAATTTGGCGACATGATGATGATGATGACGAGCACACAGTTCCCTTTGAAGTGATCCAGATACTCATCTCGGCGAAGATTCTTTCGCAGAATTAATACAGATTTATTATACACGGTTTGTATACTCCGTATTAATGTCCCCTCTGTTACAGCACGATGAGCGAGGTTTAGTGTGCAAATAATGTTTGATGCTGCAGCTGAGTTGATGATTATGACAATGCGGTTGCATGCAAGAAAAAGTATAATACATACATACATATATATATATATATACACTCTGTATATATATTGTACTTTTTCTCCTTTCTGTTACTGTGATCAGGTCTTTAAATAAAGACGAAAGCTCATGCCCTTTTCCTGCGAGCGCTTCTTATTATATATAAGTGCCACAGGACCATTGTGGTGTTGGATATGTATATATATATATATATATATATATATATATATATATATATATATATATATATATATATATATATATATATATATATATATATATACATACATGTAAAAAAATTCTGTATATCTCATGAATATACCAAAGGCGTAACGTATTAACAAGGATTCTGTATCCGGTTGCAACTTGTCTTACCATGTTTCCGTAGAGTTTGAACACTCCTAATTACCGTTGCTCCTGTCTGTAGAAATTTTCTGCGTGCAGGTTCGTCCTGAGGTTCTCAGGCGTTATAGTCAGTGCTGCGCTTTTCCGTTGCACAGTTTCCACCGTTAAAGATCAGAGCAAGCGCTAGCTTTAGGATAGAGACTAAACTACAATCATATGATACATTACGTATAACGTTCAGACATGATACACTCCATTATTAATAATATTTCGTAAAGACTATATTTGACGTAGGCGTTCCAAGTATGAAAGTATGTTTTGTAGCAGGTGTGAACCCTGGCTTACCAGATTTTCCGCCTGTCTGGGCATTAAAAGATGCCTTTTTGGTTTCATTTACGAATATCATGCTCAGGAAACCCTTTATAAATGCAGAAAGGGTTGAAAAATTAAAAAACCAAAAAGGGTATAAAATTTGCATTTTACATTAGCTATTTTCCCGTTGGGCATGAAAAAGGCATAACGGAAAAAAAATGTGTAGTGACGTCATTCTTCCTTTTGCAGACAAATTTCCTTCGAGATCCAACATTGCTTCTTGTGCTCACAGGATGATAGGCACATACTTCCACTCCAGCTTGCAATTGTCTTGTTATTTCCATATTTAAACCTTGTTACTTTTCTGTCTCTTCTCTTTCTTAGTAATTAACCATTGTGTCCCATGGCATGGCTGCGTCAGTCAAGTACTTCCTCGCTTTCCTAATTTGCCAGGATTATGCCTGGTCACCGATCTTGTATCACTTGTCCAGTTCTTACATCGTAATCCCAGAGTATCTCAATATTTTTCGCGTATCCAGCACTTTTTCGTGTTTGTGGTCTACCATATTTCTGTACATGGTAGGCTATGTACGTCTATATCTTCCAATGGAGTTCCTTGGCGACTGTGTCATTTTCAGCTAATGCTGGACAGTCACTTATGATGTGGTTTGTGGTCTCTATATTCTGTTCGCATTTGCGTTACACAGGTGATATTGATATTTGGCCATCTGTTTTATTCTGTACAAATAATGCGTACATTGCTTGGTGTTGTGTGGCTGTTGACGTTCCTTCAGTCTCCTTGAGCTCTCTCCTAGGCAGCCATTGCTAACTGCCATCTCCAGTTACAACCCAAGTCTGCCTTGGGTACTGGCCATGCATTTGTTTGTTTTACCGTTTCTCTTTGGCTGGTGATCCTTTCCTTACACTATTCAGGCTCTTCATAAACAGAGATAAGCTTTTCATTCCAAGATGTTTTCAGCCACTCGTGTCACAGTACTTAGGGTACTACGTGAGCTTTCTTTTCTCGATGTGATACAACTGTTACAGCCCAAGTACTGATTGCCTTCGCAGTGGTTCACCATTGAGCTTGGGCAGTATTATCACTCTAATCTTGGAGAAGTAATCCCTTCTGATGTTTACTGTTGTATCCTGTTAGATACTGTCAGCCTCCAGGATTCCTAAAATACCGATAGACAGTCCTATATCCTCGAAGATTATCTCATCTGAAAATTGGATTCTTTCACTCTGGACAGTCTTTTCTACTGTTTTATATTTACAACTGCACATTTGTCAGTGCCAAACTCCATTTTCTTATCTTTAGTTATGTTGTGGATTCTCTGTACAAGGGAATCCAAGCTCTTTGTGTCTTTTCCGTATATCTTGATGTTATATGTGAACATCAGATGATTGATAACTTACCCTCTCCTCCAAGCTGGTATCCATTTTTAGTTTTCCTGAGGGCCACTGTCATTGGCTTTTCTGCCAGTGTGGTTCCTCGTGCTGTTAGGAGTGTCTTCCAGTGCTTCATCGTGTTGAAGTGGAGTGTCATCCAGTGCTGTATCGTCTTGGAGTGGAGTGTCTTCCAGTGCTGCATCGTGTTGAAGTGTAAGGTTACTAAGGCAACTAAGTTGCCTGCTGGCACTCTATTAACCATGAGTTAGGAACCATATTAGAGCCCCTCCTGTAATAAGTCCATGTTATACTTAGGTTTGTCTTCCTTATTTAAGCTTTCTCAACACCATCTTACCCACGAGGAAGTGTTTTTTTTTCCCCTCTGTATTTTCTGTGGCATATTTTCTGTTCTTAAGATATGGTGTTTGTTTCCTCGAGGTAGTTTTACAGCCTCTCACTCATGATTGGCAGGCATGTGATAGGTCAAATCTTGCCATCTAAGTTGGCATTTTCGTGGTCTCTTTGTGTTAGGAATGTTCTGTGAATGTTGTTAAGCTACTTTTATTTTAAAAATTATGAAAGGGTTTAAAGGCGCTCAGTGTTGCGTATGTATTTTATGTGTATTTCTTACAAAAGTTTTTGCTGCAGATAAAACCATCGATTAAGAAGCTATATTATTATGGTACTTAATTTTTGGGAATATATATTCCATGTTATATGTTGTTTTACGTCTATATTGGTAGACATTTTATATGTGCATTCATTATTTACACACAGCTAAGAAATTTAGGAGGACAAGGGGAACAATGGCTACTCTCAATAAAAAAAAAAATCCGTATACATTTCGTTGAAAGTTAAATCACTTGTACTATATTTTTCCTTAAACAGCGGAACTCACATTCCTTACGCCCATTCTTGTTTCACCTTTTTCTCACTCGGGTGTGCTTTTCACACCTTGGTCATCTCCTCAATATTATACTTAGTACCCCTGTAATGAAGCATCTCGCTTGTAATACCTCTCAGTTCTTGGCGCCTTCCATTACTTAAAATTTGTTGTACTCTCCTTACGTCTTCGGCAGTCACTTCCACAAGACTTCACAAGACTATATTAATACGCTCTCCTCACGGCCTGAGTCAGGTGTTTCTCCCTACTATTTCTTTCGATTATCTTGTGAAAATAATCAAGTGTATATAGACCTGGACATAAAGTGTTCCATTTGTTAGCTGTAATAATGAAGATTCTTAGGGGTTTCTAGAGACAGTATTATTACATCTAGTAATACTACTATCACGGGACTCAGTAATTCTAGGTGATTTTCCACTTATGAGTACAAAAAGACCGTTATTCATTCGGTAAGTTCTTTGTAAATTGTAAATCTTCATGTTGAAATATGATTCTTTTATTCGTCTGCAAAAATGAAAAGAATCACAGTCCATGCATCGGACTGCGTGAACAATGTTGCTACTCCCTTAAGAACAATTTTTTATAAGCATGCTTTCTTTTGCAATACTGTTGTATGAAAATGTTAAATTTACACTGAATATTTCCAACACTGATTTTATGGACCCATAGCCGGTTAAAGAAAGTACACGGAGGTTCTTTTAGGTAATTCTCGTTTCATGAAACTTTTATTATAAAATGTGTTCACAGATTTAGTGTCATTAGTATCCAAAATATGACCTGGATAACACTCGTCCATACGTATTCTTTAATGTTTGGTAGTTAATTATCCAGAAATACGAGACCGACAACACGTAATGCTCGCAGGAGCATTGAAGAGAATGTAACATATTTGATAGACGGGTCTTGTTCATTTAATTTTCCGAGGAGATTATTTATATTTCGTCTTTAGCTACGATAGTCAAAATGTCATTTGCGCAACGAAATCATGGTACACATATTTGAATAATCTTAGGAATATAATGTTTTTCAAAAGTCTCATAAGTAAAAAATTGAGGTAATTGTCCAAAATTTGACTAACTGCTAGTGGTAAACCCGGTCTGGATAATTCATTTTTGAAATATTGTAATGCCAATTCAGTAGGCACTTATTTAAATAATAAAATATACATCAAAACATTCTTTAAGAAATCCCATAAATTGAACAATGATTCATTTTATTTTTGCCAGGCGAACAGGCATTTAATGTCAGAATAAGTAAAATAATCAGTTAAATCTGGCCTAAAGAATAATGCAATTGTTGAATATCTAAGTGAAAAATCTCTAAGAATTCATTGGTCCTTCAGTAGCAAAACAAGAAGTAACAAAAGCGTCGTCAGAAACTTTTAGAGTCTGCTCTGGCCCCATGGAGCGCGAAATGTTCAAAGGAGATTTAGATTTATTGTACAACTGAGTTTTCTTTGTATTTTTCTTTTCTGTCTTTGTAGTTTGCTCAAGAATGCAGAATATGTATATATATATATATATATATATATATATATATATATATATATATATATATATATATATATATATATATATATATATATATATATTACACACACACACACACATATATATATATATATATATATATATATATATATATATATATATATATATATATATATATATATATATATATATATATATTGTTCAGTCCCACGTATTATAATTGAAGAAGCACCAGCAGCAGTTTATAAAGGACACTAATTCATTATTAAAAAAGTACATATACACGTTTTGTGTTTATACGTACTATTGGGCATTATATATATATATATATATATATATATATATATATATATATATATATATATATATATATATATATATATATATATATAAGGAGGAACAGGCTAGCCAGAAGACGTGGTAAAATTGCAGACATTATTATTTCTTAGAATATAACAGAGGCACAGCCGAACTTTCGGGAATACATGACTTTTCCCATCATCAGGGTCACTTATCTGTAGAATGACATAAAAAATAAAGAGAAACAGTAAGAAAACTATACTGATTGACTAAATCTAGAAGCATTAAAACAGTTATTATTGACAAAACTTTAAAATACATAATAATATCAAGTAAAAAGGGAACACAAAAACCTAAGTTAACTGCAAATGAAAACTGAAAAAGGAGAAATGACTAAGTAATAAGAGATAACGCACTACACAGAAATCGTCAAATAAAATCACTGAGCAGATAGATACTGAGAAAGAGAGAGAGAGAGAGAGAAAACGTGAATTTTCAAAATAATAATAATGATAATATAGTACAAAATACTGGAGAACCTACTGTTCATGTCGTAGTTAAATGACAACAGGGCGAGTTAGAAGACTGCGAATGGAAGAAGATGAAATGATCTGAAAAAAAAACTATGCAATGAACACTGGAACAGAAGTAAGTATACCTTAGTTTAACCAGACCACTGAGCTGGTTAACAGCTCTCCTAGGGCTGGCCCGAAGGATTAGATTTATTTCACATGGCTAAGAACCAATTGGTTACCTAGCAACGGGACCTACAGCTTATTGTGGAATCCGAACCACAGTATAGCGAGAAATGAATTCTATCACCAGAGATAAATTCCTCTTATTCTTCATTGGCCGGTCGGAGATTCGAACACGGGGCCAGCAGAGTGCTAGCTGAGAACGGATCCCATCCGTACAATGAAGAACACACACTGGGACAGAAGTGGTTTGGCTATTGAGTGCTGGTGATTGTTGTTTAATATGGAGGGACTTTAAAAAGGGAAGCGAATGGCTGTTTTTTTTTTTTTTTTTTTTTGTTCGAGTATTTGAAAATCGCTGTATTGTCTGTGATGGTGGCAAGATATGACGTGAAGTCTAATGGCATTATTTTCTTTTTTGCTTAAAGCTAAGCCTGTACGATGGCTGTCACCCCTATGAGAGTCGATGCGCACCTTAAGTAGGCGCTTGGTACATCCCACATAGGTGTCAAAATTACATTTAGGGCAATTAAACTTGTAAACTATGTAGGTTTTCTTACTGTTTCTCTTTATTTTTTATGTCATTCTACAGATAAGTGACCCTAATGATGGGAAAAGTCATGTATTCCCGAAAGTTCGGCTGTGCCTCTGTTATATTCTAAGAAATAATAATGTCTGCAATTTTACCACGTCTTCTGGCTAGCCTGTTCCTCCTTAAATTGAAGTTCTCTACAAACGACAACATAACCAGTTATATGTATATATATATATATATATATATATATATATATATATATATATATATATATATATATATATATATATATATATATATATACATATATATATATATATATATATATATATATATATATA
>NC_089752.1:15078000-15083000 GCF_040412425.1 Macrobrachium rosenbergii | reverse complement strand
CTGGCCTTATGCCAGCATGGGTTCTTGCTCTTAGAGCCGCTGAAAATAAGTATTCCTCAGGTTATACTACCCACAGAATGATTCTCTCACTGTACCGTGAAGCCATGGAACACTAACTTGTTCCGTTTTCCAAATCTTTTTCCATTTTCCAGCCTTTGAGAGAAAGGGAGTTAAACCCTCTGTTTGGATAGGTGTTGCTCTTCCAGTCGGCCGTCTCTTCCCTCTTAGTTGCTCCAGTTTTGACCTCAATGAGAATAAACAGTAACAACCTTAAATAATGATACAGTAAACATTCTTCATTTCAGTGGCTTGGCTTATAAGGGTAATTTGTGCCAGGGCTCTGAAATGCCGTGGGATATTTTTGTGAATGTATGCATTCTTGAGCTTGTAATTCAAGAAGAGTGGAGCATGCTGAGTAGCAGAAATACTCCACAATGTGAGTTATTCCGTATAGCTACACGGAAGGTTAATCAGCAGCACGTCTAGCAACCCTAAAAATATTTTGCCACCATCTTTATATTGCATGCACTCGTACGCTTCTGGATATTAATAAATTAACTTTCCAGTACCGACTTCACGTCTTCTGTCGAGGCCTTCTCTACTCTTTCTTCTCAGCACTTCTTAACTGTACATTCTTTTCACGAGCTTATCATCCTTCTTTCCACGTGATCGAATCACCTCAAAATACTCCATTATGTCACTTCACATACACTAACCTTTTTATCATTTCTTTTGCAGAAAAACATTTTCCACCATTTCACCTCTTATTTTTCCTCAAACTATACTAACACTTCACCTCAGCAGTTTTCTCTTAGACATTCAGCATATACACTTCACTTTCATGAAAGAGAATTGCTATCACGTATTGTACCTGAACTGAGCAAGAAATCCTGACTGATTTTTATCACATTCTCACTCGCATGAATATTGTAGAATATTTGGTAGAAATAAAAAATTTGGTATTTTAGGACTTACGTCCGGTTTTCAAAATAGAATAGAAATGAAAATGGAAAGTATAAAATCGTAGTGTTGGAGCAAATGTATTAATATATATATATATATATATATATATATATATATATATATATATATATACTATATATATATATATATATATACACATTTATATACACACACACATATATGTATACTGTATATGTAAATTATTTGTATACATATATAAATGTATGTTGGTTGTATGCTTTGTGTGTGTATATTATATATATATATATATATATATATATATATATATATATATATATATATATATATATATATATATATATATATATATATATATATATATATATATATAAATATATATATATATATATATATATATATATATATATATATATATATATATATATATATATGTGTGTGTGTGTGTGTGTGTGTGTGTGTGTGTATGGATATATGTATACATATGTATGTATTGCATGCGTGCACGTGTGTTTAAATTCTCGTGTGGAGAAAGATTATTGAAATTTATGCGACAGATTTCATTAGAAATGCGAGTTACCTCTCCTTGCCTTTTGTATTATATTAGAAGGTATATTTTTCTCATGGCTGCTCATTTGACTTGTTCAATCTTTTTCTTTACACAGACTCGATTAGATTCATATAAGGCATGAAGCTCTCTAAACAATTGCTCGTGTTCTTAGCTGAAAGTGTCAGTTTTGCAATGGTCGCTCTGTTGAATGATGTTAAGAACAACCAACATGTGACAGTGTTATAATCGAACGTTAAGTTGATTTCGTATTGTGATTTTGTGCCATGATGTAAGGGAACGATGAAAGGACGGTAGACGTGGAAAGTGGACGAAAAGATCCAAATGAGCCTTTTCTCCGGCATTCAAAAACAGAATTTGGTCCAGGGAAATTTCTCTGTATTCAGCATGTTTGTATTTTCTCTTTTAATTTATTTATTCCAAATAACCAGAATTTTATAACTGCCTGTTGTGAATAATTGCGTAAGTGCGGATTGCAGCAATTATGGACTAATTGCCATCATTCAGCTTTTTTATTAAGGTTATTTTAAATCACTTTAAGTAACCACAGTACTTTAAATCTAGGCAGTTGCTTCCTAACTGCCAGCTTGGTTACAAGAACCAGGCACTTACCTACGACACAGCCTTGGAAACGAATCCATGTTCAAGTTGATTTGAAAACATCCTACATGTCTCTTATTTAACAATAGGCTCTTATGTACAAACTTTATCGTAGACAACGTTGCTGACGTTTTACTTCTTTTTCCCTTCCACAGGTAGGTACCGTAAAGGAGATTTCTCGTCAGAGAAAGGTAAGTCTGTCCTCCTGCGATCATCTTATGTTGCACCGTCGCATTCTTCCTCCTCAGTGCTGGTAAGTCATCGGTATTTGCGAGACGCAATAACGCTGTTATGTGGGACTCGACTTACTTGTGGTTTTTCTGACGATATGTATGATTCCCAGTCTTTATATTTATATATATATATATATATATATATATATATATATATATATATATATATATATATATATATGTATATATATATATATATATATATATATATATTTATGTATATATATATATATATGTATTCTATATATATACTGTATATATGTATGTATATACGTATATATAGATATATTATATACATATATATATACTGTATATATTTAGGATGCGAGTGTAGACAGAGACACGGTCAACTGCTAACCGACTTATTGTCACGTTGATTTGATTAAGCTGGCTTTATGCCAGCACGGGCTCTTGCTCATAGACCAGCCCGTAAATTTTTTATTACCACAGAATTCTCACGGAAACCAGTGTCTTGTTTATTATCACAGAATTCGGACAAGACGTTAGTTTCCGTGAGCGGAAAAGTAGTGTAGGACATTAGAACAAGGTCATAATTTTATGATCAGTTGTGTTGTCGCACACCTGAAAAATGCATAATAATTCTTTGTCCCTCATGAGAAGAGTTTTCTAATAAATATGACTGGAAAGCTTGACTTGTTTTACTTTCGTGGTTGATTTTTTGTTTTACAAATAAAATATTGTAGTTCTTGAAAATACATAAAAATGATTGATTCAGCCGTCAGTCATCGATTTGTGTTTTCTGGGGAAACCCGACGTCCTACGGTGGGGTCGTGTTTTGCTTTGGATGGTGAACACCCGAAGGGCCTGCCGGAGGGCCTTACAATATATATATATATATATATATATATATATATATATATATATATATATATATATACTATATATATATATATATATATATATATATATATAGTTTTATATCTGTGTACCTTCAGATATGTTAGCACTTATGATTTCCTAACATTTTACGAACTAATGTGTGATGATAGCAGGTCATATCGTTTCTAAAATAATCTGCATGTACTGCTTCTAAAGAAAAACAAGGCCCCTGGACCATCAGCTCTAAACTGACAAACAAGAAAGACACAGCGTGGTGGGTCAAAGGATAGCAGATAGGAGGTCCTTTAAAAATAAACTTGCGGGGTGGGGATGAAGTTCTCTATATCTTAAACAGTCGTTGTTTTGCAAATATTTGTCGCTACTGCTATACTTGTGTTTAGGGCAAACTTTTAATTTTTCCCTATTTTTTGCAGAGAGCGAGAAAGATAGAGAGCGTCTGTTGAAATCATGCACGTTGCTGTGTTATTACAGCTTTCAAAGTTGCAAAATTTACAAGTCACTGTTTATTCGAAATAATGGAAGCTGCGGTTTTGAAGAGGAACTGGATTTGATCGTCCTACATACCCTTAATTTTTGTAATTTTTTCTGCTTTTCTCTGTCCCTCTTATATGACTGAACATTTAGGTTTTTAAAAGGCAGATTTGCCACCGGATAAGAACTCCATTAACAAACTTATATCAATAACCGAAATTTATCTTTGCAATCTTGCTAGTCTCAGGTTCCTCACTATAAAAGACAGAGAGAATGGGTTGGGGGTTAGATTAACAAGTTATCCCATTTCAGATATTTTTCCTCAGACGTGAAATTTGCACACAAACGGGATTTTTCTTCTTCGTCATCTTTATCAAGAAAGTGAGGCTTTTCTGATTAACCTGAGCGTTTTTCTTTTCTTTGCGCTTTCATTTCCCTTTCGCCTGTTAAGCGGCCGCAGAACTCAGCTGTCGAAATTAAAGTGCTTTACAACACTTTTGATATGGTTAGGTTGCAGATTATTGCAAAACAATCAAATCTCCAGTTGCTACTTAGTTTTGAATAAATCAACTTTCATCTTTATTTTGAGAAGAAACTTGTACCGGAAATTAAGCTTTTCCTCTGGAGATACTGATTACATGAAGGATTGAGATATTCCTATCGAGTTCTTCCATTTACACCGAGGAAAAACGTTCTTGAAAAATGAAGTTTAAGGTTCTGTAAGAACAAATGCGAACCTTTTTCGAAGTTTTCCGTAATTTGCAAGATTTTTATATTACGTTTAAAGAAAACAAAACAAAAAAATTATTTTAAAGAGGTAATTAAAACCAGTGTCTTAGGGATAATTAAGAACCTTTCGCGATAATTCATGCCCAACGTTTTGCAAGATTTTTATAAAGTGATGCAGAATCATGAACAAAAGGTCATAGTTTCATATTATGAATTTCTTTTCAGAGCGTTTTGTGAAATTTCAAATGAGTCGATAGAAATTCTCTGGAAATTTATTTTCGGCGACAGTGAATTGTAGAGATCGTATGTTTTTCATTTGCAAAGTCAAGTCTGCCTTTATTGCTGTAGCTGTTATACTCAAAAACTAAATCAGTAACTGTTGTGAGCCGTATACGAAAGAAAACCTGAAGTAAAAACATAAAACTCTTCTTATCAGTATTTTAATAATCCCATATTGATCATCATTTATGCTTGATCATTTTTATAGGTTGACTGTAAGCTGAAATTCATAGGTTCAGTTGGATGTTTGCAGACAATTCTGGGGTTTTCAAGACAATATCAAACATTCAGAGATGACAGATGATGCAGGTAGTTGG